>NC_084553.2:34718450-34913450 GCF_033978685.3 Nerophis lumbriciformis | reverse complement strand
CCTTCGTATTGTGAGGCAGACGCACTAAGCCCTCCACCACCGTGCTGCCCCTTCTTGAAAATGGCCTTGCAAATATATGTCTGCCACCTAATCAAAGTTTTGTTCTCCTTCTTTGTGGGTTACGGCACAACACTTCCTGCTTCCTGCTAAATTGCAACTTGTGATTGGATACTCACTTTGGACAGACAATTGAGTATCCAATCACAGTCTCGTTAACATCAGGCTACTTAGATACTGTCAACAACTTGTGATCTGATTGGCTATCGCAACTGTCTATCAACTGATCAACTGTATGTGTTCTCAAATTTATCCGCTAACGGTCCCGGTGAGTATCCAATCACAGGACGCGTAAATGTCATGTTCAACCTTAGGCCAGCTATAAGGCCTTACTGACAACAACTCGTGATCCGATTGGCTATCGCAATTATCCATCAACTGTATGTGCCCGTTCACTTACTGTGCACATACATTGTTTATTCTGAAGGCCCCGGGCAGATTTCGTACAGTATGGCAACATAAGCTAGCTGAATTCTGATTGGATAAAAAAAACTAACCTAAAAACAACAGCACTGGAACCAGCATAATATGACATGAAGAGAATATGAATACTTTTAGATATTTAGGGAAAGTAAATTAAAAAAATGACTTTTATCTTTAATTATGATCATGATTTCGGGTTATGTTAGGCCAGCAGAGAAGGCCTTGCTGGCCCTGACGGCACACCACTGTATCATACCTAAGTCAAACCAGTTTTTTTCTTACACAGTAATTATCCCTGCAGTATGGCTAGTAAATTACCTATTCAAATGAATCTTCAATGCACCCCTCTCATACTTGTGTGTCCAATCGTTGCAAAACCATTACATGTTGATTATGTTAATATAAATGTTGTTTGCTTCGGTATGGTCTTCAACCAGAGAGACAGCAGGAGTCCTATGCTGCCGGCTCGTTCGTCTCCCACTGACAGCAGCACAGAGCGGTCGCCAGATGACAGTGAAGATGGAGACTTCAGCCAAAGTAAATACACAGATATTAACAATATCATATTACCAGGCAGAACTTAAGAGTATATTTGGAGTGAGCCACTCCTTTAAAACCACAGGTACCACTATACCTTTCATCATCAGTAATTGTAGGGACTTCAGACCAGGACTGCTAATGAGATGTTTTTTTTTTACCAGTCAAACACACCCTTTCCCTTTCTATGATGACCACACACATCCAAGCAGAGAAAACCACCTCTGACCTTTACAACTTCCCCTCATTGAGATTTATCTCGACAGAAATAAAACACACTCCCACTTTTAACCCTACAATAATTATTACCTTCAAACAGACATAATTACTGCCTATAAAATACAAGTCCGTGTACTTATTAAATTGTTTTATACCATGTTCCAGTGAAGTCGGAGAAAGTGAACAACGGCACTGGGACAAATTCACCACCAGGCCAGAGAACCGTGGGCTCACCAGACTATATTAAGACTAACCGGAGCCTCAGGAGGCTGTGGGGGAAGTAAGTGTTGACAAATGCTTCATTATGCATCAAAGCACTAAAGGTCTAAACCAGTGTTTATTAACCATAGGGCAAGGGTACAATGCTAAAATGTATGTTTCTCAGCTGTGGTTCGTATGGGCCACAGCGGTACTCAATTGTAATACACTTTTCCACCACCAATGGCAGTAACGACAAGCTCAAACAAACAGAAGAAGTCTGGAGCTCTTAAGCGCAAAAAATATGACTAAAGTGGTGAAGCTGTATCCACGTTTGCACTTAATTTTTATTGGCAGTTTACTTAAAAAAAAACATATTACCGGTAATCATTAATATTGTTTATTGTAGCACAACATAATTGTATGTACATTTGTTTTATTTATTTGAGTCCCGACATATGCAGTATATTTGGTTAATACTTATTTTTCTATCAGCCTGACCTAAGCCTAAGGTTTATGTGTTATATAAATAATAATCTTTGTGATTAACATCTGGGATAGGCACCATATCATCTGACAAGGTTTATCCTGTTAAACTTTTAAGTAGGTTAAATATAATTATTGAATACAAATAAATTCAAGAACAAGGTTACTACTTCAGTGTTAATATTTGAGTAGGCCCGGAAAGTGGAAAAGTTGGGCCCCGGGGTCAAAAATGTTAAGAACCCCTGGACTAAATTATACGGGTTTGCATATATTAAAACATGTGCAAATTTAATAACACACGCAAAGCTAATCTACTAAACTTGTGTGCTGAGGATTGTGTCTTTTAAGTGAGCAAAATAGAGAGTCCAATCCATTAAGCGTTTGTCTTGACATATATGCAGAATATATGCTGCTTATCAGAATGCCCATAATGCTGGGAAGAGGAAATGCAGATATAAACATTTAGCACATGCAGTGTGATTTATCAATACTCAAATTGTCTGTTTTTGCATCTATATTTAGTATGTTTGAAAGGTAAGCGCAAACTGGCACTAAAAAAATTCATTGTGAGGAAGATACCAGTGCAATGATAGATATGCGTGTCAACATGAAAATAAAAAAAAATATTGAGATTATCTATTCAGAATATAGATAGTACTTTATTGATTCCTTCAGGAGAGTTCCCTCAGGAAAATTAAAATTCCAGCAGCAGTGTACACAATTGAGATCGAATTTAAAAAGTAAAAATTAAATAATGGGGGTATAAATGGAAACAAAATAGAAAAATATTACAATAGAATAAAGATAAAAAGCAACAATGAGAATAAAAATATAACAGTAAAATAAGAATATAACAAGAGAAACTAGGCAGTAGTGTCCATGTTATGAAAAATTATTGCACTGTTATTGTTTTGCATCCTCTGTCATCCTAGTACCCTTTAAAGGGCACTCCCCCCAGAAATGACATGATATAGGTTTATAACCGCTGGATGATTTAAGAGGCTGATGAAATTGTATCAAATTGATACGTTTTGATGTTTTTTTTAATGACGTTTGTTTTTTTCATATAGGACAGTGGTTCTCAAACTTTTTTCACCAAGTACCCCCACTGAAAACACTTGGCTTTCCAAGTACCACCGTAATGACCAACATTAATATGCAGTGGTGTAGTAGGCCTATGCATTCATTAAAAACAAGACAGAGGTTTTATATACCAAGTATATTTGATAGTTGTGGCTACTGTAACATTACACACAGTTTGAACAGTAACACTATCTTTGAATATTTAAATAAGTGATCCTTTGGCGTACCACTAGAAGGAGCTCGCGTACCACTAGTGGTACATGTACCACAGTTTGAGAATCACTGCTATAGGAGATACATACAATATATAATATGCATGTTCTATATACAACACTCTGGGGCATACCTGAGCCCACCTTTGGCATGCTAAAATAGATTTAGTTGTGTAGCTAGCGCTACTATGTTAGCCCAAAAAAAGGTGAAACAGATTGTACTTGTGTGCTGCATGTTCCACAACATAGCAAAACACTGCAGGCTAAAGCATATGATGCAATGGGTGTGCAGTTGGCCTAAAGGAGTGTCTCGATGGTGACACCCAATACAACTTTTGTACTTCAATTGTGCATGCAGTCTTAGTAAATCATCCGAAACACGACCACTATCAGTACACACAATTGTATAGTTTACACACAATTTAGCAGATGTTATTTAGGATATTCGTACATCTGGCCTATAATGTTTGATATTGACTGTGTTGATATTCTGTGAGTGGAGGTATCAACATTTAGTTTTGTGGTGAGAAGCTTGCATTCACTTGTTTGTCAGTATTGACAGATGAAGATTTTTTTGCGAACAGAGAGAAACTCAGCTATAGTCAGTTATCATGATCACTAAGGAAATAATAAACATATTGTCATATTAATCTAGAGCAGTGAACTTTTTGTCAGTTAAGTAACTCTGTGGAATATTCTTTGTCAGCCTACCCTACCAGAGAAAATATTTTATGTTGGAAAAATTGTGTAACATAAAAAGCTGTAGTGTCAAGTACAAAATATAATAATAATAATAATCAGAAATAAGCTGTATTGACTAACTATATTTAACATACAAATAATTTGACTTGGTAGATTATGCTCTTCGTTCAATTCAAGAAACACAGAAAAGCGTAATATAAATAATAATGATAAAAATAATATATTTATTTTACAAAGCAACTTTCAAGGCACTAAAGGTCACCATAGGCAATTTAAAAGCAAATCAAAAATTACAATCAAACACAGTTTAAAGATGAAGGTGAAAGTTATTACATAAATCCTCCAAGTCTTGTTATTATTATTATTATTAGTAGTAGTACATTAATAATTGTATTATTAGTATTATTATTATCATTGTGCAAAACAATGCTTATCCTTCATGGTCTTGTTTGAAATACTTGGAAATAAAAATACATATAGTAAGTTTAATTGTACACAAAAAATTAATTAACTCAACAGTAAATGCAATGACTTGCATATGAAATAATTATCAACTTAAAGTGCCGCGACCCCGTAAGGGATGGAAGTGCCCTCATCCGAGATTATACCAAAGTTCTGTCCCTAAATACAATTAAATATTGAAAATCTTGAATTAAAATGTATTTTCTGGATGTTTTTTGTTTCCGTTACAATAAACCTACCATTAAAAAAAACAATGTACTTTCCACAACTTCACAACTGTAGTTGAGCAAATACTTTATCTTAAACAGTGGTTCTCAAACTTTTTTCCACCAAATACCACGTTAAAAAACACCAGGCTCTACAAGTTCCACCATAATGACCAACAATAAAATGCAGTACCGTAGTAGGCTTAAATATTCATAAAAAACAAGGCAAATGTTATATTCACAAGTAATATATTTGGCCACTGTAAAAATACACACAGTTTGAACAATATCACTGTGTTGAATATTTAATTATGTGATACCTTGGCATAACACTAGATGGAGCCTGCATATCACTAGTGTGAGTTTGAAAATCACTGATCAAGAGGAACAGGGGTTAGTGCATGTGCCTCACAATAGGAAGGTCCTGAGTTCAATCCCGGGCTTGGGATCTTTCTGTGTGGAGTTTGTATGTTCTTCCTGTGATTGCGTGGGTTCCCTCCGGGTACTCCAGCTTCCTCCCACCCCCAAAAACATGCACCTGGGGATAGGTTGATTGGCAACACTAAATTGACCCTAGTGTGTGAATGTTGTCTATCTATCTGTGTTGGCCCTGTGATGAGGTGGCGACTTGTCCAGGGTGTACCCCGCCTTCCAGCCGAATGCAGCTGAGATAGGCTCCAGCACCCCCCGAGACCCCGAAAGAGACAAGCGGTAGAAAATGGATGGATGAATGGATGATCTAGAGTGCAAACACATACATATTCTTCAACATCTATTTCAATCAAAAGTCAAACAATTTACAAGATGAAACTTGAGCATCAATATCCCAATGTTACTGCTCTAATTCAGCTAAATAGGTTTTATTCAGTCACATGACTTTCGAACGGAAGTAAACAACATTATTTTGTTTTCGGCCACCAAACCAACATGGCTACTGTGCAGCAAACAGAGTGCAAACTAATATATCTGAGTATGCAAGGGGCCTAGATCTTCCCCACTAAAAGCAGAAGCAAAAAATCAAATTATGCAATGGAATATATTCATATACGTTATCAAAAAAAGATTTGTCGAGTGATCTCAAGGACTATCTGTCGGTCACGTTCCCAGACATGTAGAACTATCTGGTGCGCCAGATGTCATTCTACACGGCAAGACAGATAAAATATTTGGAAAAGCATTAAGGCCTACAACTTCTTTGTGTGCGGTCGGGTCAAGGAAATTGCTATCAAGACTCCCGGAAAAATCAAGCATCCTTTTTGCTCGGGTAGTGTTGTGTTTAATGCTTTAACTTCGCATCTACAGCCATGTTTGTTGCCTTGTTGTTGTTGTACGCGCCGTTTACGAGTACACATGTTTTCCCCGTCTTTATGAAAATATAACTACAGATGTCAACATGTATGTGCTGAAAGCTTCATTTATGATTGCTGCCTTTGGTAAGGCCTCTTTTAGGTTTTACTCATATTTGATTTATTTAGTTTAGACTCGCCAAGTTGGTGGTTTGCAAAAATATGTTGTAAAAACTCTGAAACAAGATAAAATACAAATAATATTAAGATCATACTCATATGGGAAATACAAAACGTTAAAAGGCTCCACCTACTGCTATTTCTTTTTAGAATGTAAGATAGTTGACTATTGTTTGTTTTGATATACCATGAGGCAATAGGCCATTGCTGCTGTTTGTTTGAATGTATGGTTACCTCTTGGCAGCTGCTACCTGTGGAAAAAGATATTTCAGCACAATGATACTTGACAGCTTGAAACTGTTTTTAACAAAGTAGTGAATAAAAAATGTTCCATGATTTTTTTTTTTTTTTTTTTACAGTTTCAATCATGGTATCAAATCAGTATCAGGAACCGTTAGGGATGGGAATCGAAAATCAGTTCAAACAAACCTTTAACGAAGTGATCACTGCCAACTTGTGCATTCTTTTATCTCTGCTCTCTTGGACTGGAGTGCGTGCCCATTTTTTCGTTGTCTTTCATAAAAACTTCACATCTTTCGCCCTTCTTGATGACCTCTCAAGGAACTCTTAAAAAAGCTTGTATCCTTTTCGCGATTTCAACGGTTCCAACAGTCTAAAACAACGCAAGCATAGGTAATTTTTCTGCAAGAAAGGCTAAATGCCGCCCAGAACGCTTTGACAACAGACTCACACTGGCGCACCACTTTAAGTTTTGCATAGTGAATGAGCCGGACATGACGTCAGGTGAATACAACCCATAAGAGCAGTGACAATAAAACCACATCGTCATTGACTTCCAATAGAGCAGCCTCCTGCTGGTCATTGAGTGTTATCTTTTTTATTTTAACTTTCTGACAATTACTGTAACAAAAGGATTTAGCCTTTACCTTACTGTCAATGCAGACTTCGAAGAACACATTCTGGAGGAACACAAGCATCGGACTCAGATGCTGGACCTTTCACAAGAGGGGGTTTCCGTGCCACAGCAGGAGCCAGACTGACTCGCACCCCTGAGTCTCAAAACTCTGTATGGTAGGAGTCTACAACCGAACTACTACTGAAATCATTGTAGACAAATTCATGTATCATTTATTTGCTTCTTTTCCTGTCAGTGACATGAATCTGCCATTCAGCCAGTGGAGTAGGGATCAAGTGTGCAGCTGGTTGGAGGACTATGGACTGGGCCAGTATGTCAACCTGACTAGGCAGTGGGTTGAAAGTGGACAGACACTAATTGCTGCCACGCCTCAGGATCTTGAGAAGGTTAACTATTAAAAGTTTTAGCTCGAATACACTATATGAAATAAAACACCTTTAAGATAGACTGATTTACTTTGAGGAAATGTGTTATTGCGACCTTAGGAGATGGGAATGAAGCATCCTCTGCACAGGAAGAAACTGCAGTTGGCTTTGAGGGCATTTACCAATAAAGTATCGGAGAAGTCAGCAACCCTGGACCACATCTGGGTTACCCGTACGTCTACTCCTGATATGTTCTTATTTACACGATAAAAAAATGACTTATCACACAAGTGGTAGTCCTCAAAACACACAAGGACCCAGATAAACTTTATTGTTGACTCTCATATAGGATGGCTGGATGATATTGGCTTGCCTCAGTATAAAGACCAGTTCCATGAAGCTCGTGTAGACGGCCGCGTGATACAATACCTTACTGTGGTAGGACAGATTTCCAATTTTGTTAAGAACATGCGTGTGCATATTTACAGTATATGAAGCTCATGTTGTGTGTAATGTTTATGTCTTCAGAATGACCTCTTGAGCCTAAAGGTGACCAGTCAGCTTCATCATCTTAGCATTAAATGTGCCATCCACGTCCTCCACGCTAACAAGTTCAACCCCCACTGCCTACGCCGCAGACCAGGGGAAGAGGTAATCAAAGTTGGATAGATGTTTTGGGTTTTTTTTCAATTAAAATGGATGGATGGAAGATTTAACATTAATGTCAATATTATTAATAAATTGTTACTATTGGGATAATACACCCTCGCAACCCCGAGACGGACAAGCGGTAGAAATGGATGGATGGCTGGACAGAGCAAGTCAACCTGAAATACACTTAGTGCCCACAAGATGGAAACAAGCACACATATATAGGTTTTTCTTAGACTAGTTATTCTACCACACAGGTCATAAACCCATCCAGCACATTTTTATTGCTTCTCCCTCTTGGGGTTGGAGGGCACAAGGCAGGGTACACTCTTAACAAGTCGCCTCCTCATCGCAGGGCCAACACAGAAAAACAGCCATTCGCCATCTAAGACAATTTGTCACACACCAGGGGGTTGGTTGTCACATTGTTATTTTATTGGAAAAAGAAGGTACAAAAGCAGACCTAAATTCCTCAAACCTTTCAAGAATACTCCGACACAAATTCTGATTTGCACTTTTGGCCTTGTACATTTCTAATATAGCTGTCTTTAATTATAATTTCATTTATTTACAAATATGATTGTGAATGGTCTCAGCAACTTTAGACAAAACATTTGAAACATCCTAATACGACCCCTTTAAACAATAAACGTGATAATAGCCTAATAACAGCTCATATACGTTCTTCTATAACTCGTTTTGATGGAGGGCCACGTTGCAGTTATCGATGCCCTCAATAAGCCGCTTGTAACAGTCGATATATAAGAACAATTGTCTCATATTTTTATTCAAGGGGAAACTGCACTTATTTTTTAAATTGTGCCTAACGTTTACAATTATTATGAAAGACATGACGGCGGATGTACTTTTTAATGCATTCTTAACAAAAGTCTGCTTACAATGGAGCCTATGGTAGTCGCTCGATTCTTCCTATAAAGCCCTTAAAAACATTCATTGTAACCTTGCTGTAATTATATATCTAATGTAATAACAGGCACATTTATAATAACATTAAATATTTACATATTTTGCTCACTTCAAGCATACGCGGGGCAATAATTTCAGAAACGCATCACAACATTCTTTTTCTTTTTTTAACATCACTGATTATTATTCACTGCAGACTTTATGAGAGCCAACAAAACAAAATAAAATATCACTTACTGTACAAGGTCTGCTCTAAATAGTATGATGGCTATGATGTTCATATATTCCCATTTAGAAGAAGAAGGACTCATAATCCTCGTGAAGAAACAAGGGGTGGAACCAATTGTCTATTCGTGTCGTTCTCGCCATTTATGTGTCTAAATGGGCTGTCAAGGTGTACCAACTTGTCGGAATACGTCCTCATCCTTTGACTATCCAGGTGATGCGCATGATTTTTGATCCACAATAAAGTTTGATGAGCAAGGAAGTGAGGAAGCAGCTCATCAGTTGATCATGCCAACATTGTCACACACGCTCGTAGTACTTTTATTTACGAGTTAGAATAGAATAAAAAAACTCTGTCGTTATGTCTTTTATAATAATTGTGAACTATAGGGAAAATTCCAAAAAAGTGCAGTTCGGCTTTAATTATTATAGACAACTATGATTGGAAATCATAAGACTATCATCCATCCCATCCATGTTCTACCGCTTATTCCCTTCGGGGTCGCGGGGGGCGCTGGAGCCTATCTCAGCTACAATCGAGCGGAAGGCGGGGTACACCCTGGACAAGTCGCCACCTCATCGCAGGGCCAACACAGATAGACAGACAACAATCACACTCACATTCACACACTAGGGCCAATTTAGTGTTGCCAATCAACCTATCCCCAGGTGCATGTCTTTGGAGGTGGGAGGAAGCCGGAGTACCCGGAGGGAACCCACGCAGTCACGGGGAGAACATGCAAACTCCACACAGAAAGATCCCGAGCCCGGGATTGAACCCCAGACTACTCAGGACCTTCGTATTGTGAGGCAGATGCACTAACCCCTCTACCACCGTGCTGCCCCCATAAGACTATCAGTGGTACTTTAACTTTAAGTCCATGTGACAAGCAGATATTCAAGTATTTGTTTATATTAATCAAAACCTTTTTGAAATCTAAATTGACCCTACAAAGTGAATGTGAGTGTGAATCTTGTCTGTCTATTTGTGTTGGCCCTGCGATGAGCTGGCAAATTGCACAGGGTGTACGCCACCTTCCGCATGAGTGCAGCTGGATAGGCTCAGAAGGTATAGTAAGGTATCTTTATAACTAGTCTAATTAATCAACACAATTTATACAGAATAAATAAGAAGAAAAGGGGTGTCCATACTTTTTTCACCAGGGCCCCATACTAACAAGTCAAAGCATGCGTCGGCCATTTTTATATTTTTGATTGTGTGAAAAAAAATACTAAAAACATATCCATCCATCCATTTTCTACCGCTTATTCCCTTTGGGGTCGCGGGGGGCGCTGGAGCCTATCACAGCTACAATCGGGCGGAAGGCGGGGTACACCCTGGACAAGTCGCCACCTCATCGCAGATACTATATATAAATATTTTAAGACATCATTGTTGTGACAGGTTTGTGTTACTGGTTACAGGTATTGTTTTAAAATGTAAGTTTTTTCTCATTATATTGCAGTTTTTTTTAATGTTTTTTCTTACATTTTTACTGCTTCTCTCTTCTTGTTTTTTTTTAAAATACTGTGGCCCAACAAAACCTAATCTGTGGGCCACACATGGCCCCCGAAACATACCTAAAGTAGGGTTCACCCTTTCCAGCTCTCCATAAGTTTGGGGATCCTTGGCCTGGCAAATGTTGAATATCCCTGGTTTAAAATAGATTTTTTCTGTCAGAATTGAACAATTTAGCCAAAAGGATGTGCTTTATTAACACACAGTATTTCCAGGCTTTCATGGGCAACATAAAATGATGTGGCGGGCCAGATCCCACAGGCCTTGAGTTTAACACCTGTGTTTTATAAGATGAATAGACACACACTTCCTCATACAATCATTTTGTTGTTGTTGTTGTTTTTTTTGTTTGAAGAAGCAGCCTTCTCCCTCAGAGGTGGTGCAGTGGTCAAACCACCGTGTGATGGAGTGGCTTCGAGCTGTTGATCTTGCAGAGTATGCACCTAACCTTCGGGGTAGTGGTGTCCATGGTGGACTGATTGTGAGTCATGCATGTTAAAGTGTAAACAATCACTCGCGCTTATGACTCAGGCTTAACACTAAGTGCGTCTGTAGATCCTGGAGCCTCGCTTCAGCCCAGAGACGTTGGCCCTGCTGCTAAATATTCCTCCACAGAAGACTTTGCTACGACGCCACCTGGCCATGGCGTTCGCTACTCTGGTCGGGGCTCAGGCCACGCAGGAGAAGAGAGAGTACGGCAATGCTACAGGCCACATGCCCCTCACTACCACAGCTAAAGTGAAGGTAAAGTTATCGACAAGAGACGACGTTGAAAAAAAAACGCTTATACTGTTTAACAAAAATAAGGTTTTAAAATCCAGACAAAATATTAATTTCAATAGACACATTTAATTTTAAGGGGAGAGAAGTGACAATATAAAGTCTTGACATTTTGAATGAGTCATTAACATTACATGAATTCTTTAAAAAAAAAAAAAGGTATATAATTAGTACAAGATGAGTGATACAAACTAATTTAAACAAATTCCAAGTGACAGATTATTGTAAAATAATACTTAAAAATATAAGGTATTTATTTACATTTGAATGCCCTAAAAATAAGTAACTAAAACCATAATATTTGCATAAGCTTTGAAAAAACAAAAAGCGTTTACAATGTATGAGATCTTTTATTTTATTTTTTTAAATGAATTCACTTTTTTGGGTTAAAAAATCCACACACTGCAGTGTGAGCAAGATCTTCTATAAGAAGCGAACCAAATAAGGTAAGCGTCTCATTCTTAACACAAGTGATAATCATATTTTTAATGTGATACTATTTTATTTGTACTAGTGGAATTTAAAATCTACTACATCCATTGTCTTAATGCACTTATAAATCAATTATTGTGTTCTCACAATTGCTGTGATATTTAGCACGTGACATTATATATATATTGCATATATGTATATATATGTATATATATATATATACTTTATATACACATATATATACTGCATATATGTATGTATATATATATATATATATATATATATATATATATATATATATATATATATATATATATATATATATATATATATATATATATATATATATATATATATATATACTGTATACATACATATGTGGGGGGCTGTGAAACTTTGGGCACCACATGATTCGATCCGATTCTTGGGGGGTAACGTTTCGATTCAGAATTGATTCACGATTCAAAACGATTCTCGATTCAAAATGTATACTTTTTTAATAACATTGGATGCCGGTTCTATGATTAACTACATTCCTCTATAAAATAGATAAACAACTCTGATCAATTTCTATATTACTTAAAAGAAAACTGGTTTTGTTGAATAAAATGCTTCCCAAACATTGAATAAAGTCCATATTTACTCCCGCTTGTCCGTCTCGGGATCACGGGGGTGACTGGAGCCTATTCCAGCTGCATTCGGGCAGAAGGCGGGGTACACCATGGACAAGTCGCCACCTCATCGCAGGGCCAACACAGATAGACAGACAACATTCACACACTGTCTGTGTTTTTCTCACTACGATAGGGCAAAACTATCCTTGCCGAAACACACCTTTCTGGTTTTTGGAGTATAAATACTTTATGTTTTGGCACCAGCCGCTGGACTAGATCTGGCCAATCTAAGTCTATGAAGCCTACTCGGATGAGCGGCAAAACGTCTTCTAAGACAAACCAAACAGTCCAGTTGCAATCGATTGAATGCCCTGAGATGACAATAACCTGGATGAATGAGAACATTCATAGACATATATATATATATATATATATATATATATATATATATACATATATATATATATATATATATATATATATATATATATATATATATGCTCTACACCCACATAATGAGCACTGTTTTACAGAAATCCATCCTATGCTGTGTGTGTGTGTATATATATATATATATATATATATATATATATATATATATATATATATATATATATATATATTATTATTTTTTTCCATCCATCCATTTTGTACCGCTTATCCCTCTCCGGGTCTTGGGAAGGCAGGGGCCTATCCCAACTGCAATTAGGCAGAAGGCAGAATACACCCTGGATAAGTTGCCACCTCATCGCAGGGTTATCGTTTATTTCAGCAAAATAATAAAATGTTCTTATCAAAATATATTATTTTGTGACTTTTCTGTTGTAGTTGTATCAATTTTCTTCCAATAAATGTATTTTATTTTCAACTTGGCCCTACATACTGTAATGCACAGGTATTAAACTAATCTTTGTATGTGGCCAGCAGAAGCCTGGACATAATATGCCTCAATAAAGTACTTTATCTATCTCCATTTTAACAGAACAAATATATGTGCTGTACCGCATACTTTAATATTATCTAATAATAACAAATATTATAGTATGATATATAAAAAAAAAAAAAATTGTTAAAATAAAAAAAAATACTTAAATATCTGCTTGAATTATGATTTCAAAGCAATTTACCTATCAAATGATACACTGTAAAAATGTCAATCAATTTTACAGCAAAAAACTGGCAGCTCAGTCACCAGAATTTTACTGTAAAAAAGACAATGGTGCCATTTTTCTATATACAGTGAAGCACTGTAAAAACAACAATGCCAGTTGTCAGAATTGTACCCCCCAAGCTGTACTGTTTTTCCATTTACAAAAATATGCTGTTAAAACCCACCCCCAAAAAACACCGCAAATTTTACGGTAAGAGTGAGCTGTCAGATTGTTTGCGCTAATTCTGCCCACGTTTTTTACATTTTAGTTTAAAAATGTATTATTAATATATATATATATGTATATATATATATATATATATATATATATATATATATATATATATATATATATATATATATATATATATATATATATATACTCCTTTATATTTTAATATTATTCACTGTTACAAGCGGCCGTGCTCTAATGTATTCTATCATATAATCCAATTTAAATATGAATGAAATAATAGAGAAATGAAGTAAAATGATGGTGTTTTTTCTTGTGTGTGCTCCAGCCCAAGAAACTCGGCTTCACCCAGTTCAGCCACCTCAGGAAAAGGAAACCTGACGAGTCAGCAGACTACATCTGCCCAATAGAGGGAGGAGCTCTCAGCTTCAAAGGAGTTTCTCGTCTGCCTTCCGCAGCTCTCCGGGACATCAGCCCCAACTTGGACAGACAGCCCAAAAAGCAGGAGCAGAGCGAGGGAAACACGTGGCTGACCCCCACTAACAGCCATTAAAAATGAAGACATGCGCTCTAAAAGAGTTTTTTGATGATGTTCTGGAATCCAAAAATTATATTTATGACTTCCATCGTTTTTGAAGGAGTGATGTTTGAATTGTTAAAGGGACTGTTTGCAACCTTTACGCCGTTGCCTAGAGGGCGCTAACTTTCTGAAGTGTTGTAAGCATTACCGTATTTTTCGGAGTATAAGTCGCTCCGGAGTATAAGTCGCACCGGCCGAAAATGCATAATAAAGAAGGAAAAAAACATATATAAGTCGCACTGGAATATAAGTCGCATTTTTTGGGGAACTGTATTTGATAAAACCCAACACTAAGAATAGATATTTGAAAGGCAATTTAAAATAAATAAAGAATAGTGAACAACAGGCTGAATAAGTGTATGTTATATGAGGCATAAATAACAAACTGAGAACGTGCCTGGTATGTTAACGTAACATATTATGGTAAGAGTCATTCAAATAACTATAACATATAGAACATGCTATACGTTTACCAAACAATCTGTCACTCCTAATCGCCAAATCCGATGAAATCTTATACGTCTAGTCTCTTACGTGAATGAGCTAAATAATATTATGTGATATTTTACGGTAATGTGTTAATAATTTCACACATAAGTCGCTCCTGAGTATAAGTCACACCCCCGGCCAAACTATGAAAAAAAACTGCGACTTATAGTCCGAAAAATACGGTATATCCTGCCCTTGTCGACTTTAAGCATGTAAACTACGCCCCACATAAGTTGGGTCGATGCTTTTATGTACACTATGCGCACGCGATGCCAGCGTGTACATGTGCATGAGACAGCTTTGGTTAGTTGGTGGTGTTTTTATTGTTTTGTTTTTTTTGAAAACATTTTACTTTGAGCAGGTTGCAGGCAGCCCCTTTAAGTAAAAGCTGCTCTTTGCATTCCTTTTGCATTTATTCCAAGGCTTTCCCTTTGCCACTTTGTAGGAGTGCATCCGTATGATCTACAGTATTTCTACAGAGATGAAATGGTGCTCTTTTATGATACAGTAGCGGATTCAACGCAACACTTTAACATAATGACAGTCACTTTTTTTAATCACATTGTTACATAATCTTCAACTCACAAGTTTTTAAATTCTCGCAGTTTCAAAGGTCTTGTCCAAATCACATAGATATCCTTACCTCATGTACCTTCTTCATATATTTACTGCTGTAAATAATAAATTATTGCAATACCGTTCCGTTGGTGCCAAGCAATTTGTACGTTGGGTGTTGCAGTTTTGCTTGAATTTTTGTTGTTAAATTCTGTGCAGCACACAATTATTAATTATTCGGATGCTGGCTGTTTACATGCACAAGAAATGAAAAAGCAAGGTCAGACGTAAATTATGTTGACGGACCTGTACTATGTTCATCTATAATTAGTTTGATACTTTTACATGGAACTAATCCAAGCATGCCTTTACTGCACTTGCAAACACTTTTCTCACTAAGTTGGAATCATAAAATTGAGCAGACTATTTTGGCACGATAGAAGACCTTTATTGTTAACAAATGTAACTGCATTTTAAAGATGTCACATTCACGAACGATTGGAGTCTTTTGAATGGCTCTTTTAAGTGAAAGATTAGAACCAATTCACAGTTACGAACCGTTCCTTTGCAAGATATTTTTAATATACATTTTTTAGGTGCCTCTGGAAATAAGCCATTTTGAGAGGCAAAGTTGTTAAGATGCAAATGAACCCCTCCTCACACTGACTGAACCTTTGTCCCCGTCCCAACGGCCATATTTGTAGTTTGAGAGAGAAGCTTCCCGCAAGAGAAAAATATCTTATTCTAAGTTATTCAACTTGTGAACTGCAACATACATTTTAACAGAGACAGATTTTCTCATCCAACCATGTATGTACAAGGCTGAGGCAGAGCCGGAACGAAAAAGAACCAAAGAAGAAAGTTCAGAAAAAAAGCTTGAAATCAAAGCATCTCAAAGGTTCGTAGCCACCCTTTGCTCTGATTATTGCTTTGCGCATTCTTGGCATTCTCTCGATGAGCTTCAAGCACACCTGTGAAGTGAAGACCATTTCAGGTGATTACCTCTTGAAGCTCATCAAGAGAATGCCAAGAGTGTGCGAAGCAAAGGGTGGCTATTTTGAAGAAACTAGAATATAAAACATGTCTTCAGCTATTTCCCCTTTTTCTGTTAAGTACATAACTCCACATGTGTTCATTCATATTTTTGATGCCTTCACTGACAATCTTCAATTTAAGTAGTCTTGGAAATAAAGAAAACACATTGAATGAGAAGGTGTGTCCAAACTTTTGGCCTGTCCTGTATATGTTTATTCTACAAGGGTTCCTGTTGCATTAAAACATTTAGCTCATTGACAATACCTAATAAATCATATTTTTAAAAGAACATACTAATAGTATAATCATAGCAAAGGCATCTCGAGCCATTATTATTAATCATATTAATCATAGTGATAATGCATTTCTGTTATTAGCATTTTGCCATCATTTATATTCTATTAATTTTCATTCATCGTTTTAACATGATCTTGTTTTATTGTCAATTTTATCCTTCAAGATTCCACTTGTTGTGTATTGAGCGATTATTCTCTTTAACTATGGCTTCAAGCACACATTTACAGTACATCATCCTGACACTATCTGCTATTTAAGAGGTTCCTGCTGTGTGAAGCCCTTTGGTTACACTGCGTGTCGTGATTGTGTATATTGTAATACAAAAAAAAGTCCACGCAAACCCACAATCTTGTATTCCTAAGAGTTTGGTGAGCAAAATATTGCATTTTAAAAATCAAGGTCGTCCTTATTCAACCAGCAGATGCCAGTGTTGCCTGTGGATATTAGCCTGCAGCAGGAACATCAAGCAGTGAACTTACAGAGCTGACCAAAAATGTCACATTTGATGTTGTTTTTCACTGATACTGAAACATGGTGCCACTCAAGGGCTTTTTTTTCATTTACACAATCCGAGAAGGTGCTAAACTGCAGTTTTACACCCATATTAATATACACTACTAATACTTTATGTTAATGCTGCATTGGTTTTATTTATATGTATGTGTTAAGAGATGCTGCCATTGTTTATAATAGTGATACTGGTCTAATTTCACTAATGTGACTCAGCCCCCACTAGCTGACATCTTAACAGCCATTATTTGTGTCGGCCTCTCTCATAACACTTAGCAGTAAATTGCCCCGTGCACGAGACGGCGCTATGAGTGACATTCTACCTTGCAGTATGATATCTATTGTCTTAATTAAGTGAAAGCGATTGTGGCATTTATTGTTTTCTAAGGCACTCGCTAATGGCAATGTGAGGGAGCGGAGTAAATCATGACGTTTTACAATACATAAATATTTCGTAAAGCATTTGCTAATGATTACACATTAGCCTCTGTTGTGACTGTCAATCCACGGGGATAAATCAGGAATAAAATCCCTGCAATGCGCTCCAGCCGACTGCTGTATCAGTCCAGCGCTAAATTAAAGTGAGGCGGAAAGTGAAGCATTGCCTCAAAAGGGGTATCAGTTGTGAATGTGTTGAACCTTTCAGTCGTCGCCCTGCATGCGTGATCTATGGACTCACTCAGATGTCTTAAGTGGAGCGTAATCATGTTTTTCCATGATGTCACCGCTTGTTCTTGTCATTAACTTGCCACCAGCTTGCCACTTTGAGGAACATATTCCACGGAAGGGCAATGCATGTGTTGCAGACTCCCCATCCAGACACTAAAGCCGGATCTCTCCGCCCAGCACACCAGTTTGTTCTGACAGGCCCGCCACAACGATGACGGCCGTCAGCCTGACGAGGCCGGGCGGCGTGCGAGCCCACCCCTGACCCTGACCAACCGTCAAAAGGAGCAGCCGGACGTCTGCGCGGACCTTTTTCTGCCCCGTCGAACCTCAGCCCGGCCACTTTTACTATTGTGTCTATGGATCACATAGAAATGGTTTGCAATAGATAATCAATGATTAAGGGACTATAAATCTAATTGAAATAAATGATCTGGAGTGCTAGGCGTGCCCTTGCTGTCGTGCTGAGTAATGAGGGTTATTCACACATTTGAGGAGCCTCGCACCCTCGCAAAGATGGAGGATTAGGCCCTCATGTTTGTTAATAGACTGCAAGATGAGATGAAATGCTTGTTATGTTACAGAATTATAGTAAATCCATATTGAAGACCTCTTAAAGTGATGTGTTTCCAATCGGCGTTAACAGAAAAGTCAGCCATATTTGCTGCAGTTCTACAAACTGAAAAGTCTGAATAAAATAGTATTCCAAACAAAGTCTGCTTATTAGAATATAAAATGTTGTCGTGTTAAGATGTCAACATTCCCACAGGCATAAAAAGACGTATTTTCTAATATTAATGTTCAGTGGCGTAGCACCACATTCTGTGCCCCCATACACATGACTCTTAAAGGACCCCTCATCTCACCCTAAACCCAAATCCCCGCCACATGCACCTACACTTGGTATCTTTACATGCACATGTAAAACCCTTAACTGGGTTTTTTACTTTTTAAAAGATGGAAGCTACATATCTAGAACAGTGGTTCTTAACTTGGGTTCGATCGAACCCTAGGGGTTCGGTGAGTCGGCCTCAGGGGTTCGGCGGAGCTCAAAAACACACCCGACTCATCGTGTAAATACAAACTTCTCCCTATCGGCGTATTACGGATACAGCAACAGCTGACTGGTTTGCAGGTGTGTAATTTGTTGTGAGTTTATGCACTGTGTTGGTTTTGTTGTTTGAACAAGGTGATGTTCATGCACGGTTCATTTTATGCACCAGTAAAAAAACATGGTAACACTTTAGTATGGGGAACATATTCACCATTAATTAGTTGCTTATTAACATGCAAATTAGTAACATATTGGCTCTTAACTAGTCATTATTAAGTACTTATTAATGCCTCATTCGGCATGGCCTTATTATAACCCTAACCCTCTAACCCTGACCCTAACCCTAACCAAAAAACCCTAAATTAAGTCTTTATTACCGTACTTAGAATACGTTCCCCTAGTGTCCAAATAACTCTAAATTAAGTCTTTGTTACTTAGAATATGTTCCCCATACTAAAGTGCTACCAAAAACATATAACTTTGTCTTAATTTTGAAAAAAAAAAAACATTTTATTTTTCACTAAAGAAGGGTTCGGTGAATGCGCATATGAAACTGGTTTTAATGTAACCTTGCTGCTGCCCTCTTGACCAGGTCTCCCTTGGAAAATATATCTTTGATCTCAATGGGATTTTACCTAGTTAAATAAAGGCTAAATAAATAAAACAATTAAAAATTAAAATAAAAACTGGTGGGGTTCGGTACCTCCAACAAGGTTAAGAACCACTGATCTAGAACATAGCTAGATAAATAATTTGTTTTTGTTTTTTAAAAAGTACCTTTTTTCTTTGCAAAAAAATTGCCCAAAAATGTAAACATAATCCTGTGGTTGATTATAATTTTGTCACATTTTCCTTTACTTCAGAGTGTAAAGCAGATATGAGCTGATACACATGGGATTGTCTTCAGTGGTTAATACAAATAATACTAATACATCATTATTATAAAAAGTAGTGCATCTCCTGGGAGGTACGTCTCCCCCTGTCTTTAAAAACTAGTGACACCTCTTTTGTAATGTTAATCGAGGGTCCTTGACCCCACCACAGTTAGGGACAATAAGATGCAAGCGTAAAACTTATGCATAACTTTCTCCTATCCTGCCACAGATAGATTTATGATATTTTTACCTTTCTTCTATCACCTCGTCTTTGTTCCAAAATGTTGGTGCTGTGTGTAAATGCCTAAAAGGTGAGCTTGGATGACGTTATGGCATCCATGTTGAGTGAAGGTGAGCGCTACTCAGGTGGGACGAATCGCTTTGTATTTTTGATCGGGGCTGTAGGTAGTCTTAGACGTTCTTAATTTGATTCAAGCAACCTTAATTTATTATTTATTAAAGTGTCAAAGCTATATTAATTTAACAATATCATTTATGATGTTTTTTTTAAATAACTTATGCATGTAAAAGGCAGAAAAAAAATCGTCAAACTTTTCAAAAGCGCTTCTGTGCTGGGGGCCTTGGTACAACATCCCTCCACTTCCATGCCACTGTTAATATGTATTATGTTTTTCAATTTTGACTCTTATTCTATGACTATTTTTGAAGCAGTATTTTTTCTGCCCTAACACTCCTTTGAAAAGTTGTAGCTCTACAAGTGAAGCAATAAAAAAAGGTAGCAATGACAGGCCTTCGGGAGCATACAGCGTGCACAGCTGAAGCCTCCACCGGTTGTTACTGGGCTGCCAAAACTATCAGAAAAGTGCTGAAACACAAAACAGTGTGGATGTCAAATGAAAGGAAGCTATTTGGTTTCCTGGGGGCATCATCACGGGTGATCAAGACTGACATGCATCACCAGAGGCTTTCATGTCCAATGAGAGCACCTGTCTGACTCTCTGAAAGTGGACAGAGGCATGCCATTGCAAATCACATTTCATAGAAAGACACCGCCAAGCCTCAGTGGACACGGCCGCTTTATATGGCGATATAACCGGGATGGTGCTGGAACAAACTCCTTTTTAGCAGTTTACGGAAATGCAGGTTATATGGGTTGCCTTTTTCAGGCAAATTAAAGCAGCGCAGACTGAAAGCTTGAAATCACTTGGGATTAATGTGAACTGGACGTACACACAGTGAATGTAAAACGGGAGTAGTTGGATAAAAAGTGCCAGCTTAGTGAAAAAGCATACATGTGTTCATGCACTGAATGATCATCAGTCCAACAGTATATATATATATATATATATATATATATATATATATATATATATATATATATATATATATATATATATATAAACCACAGCAGATTTAATTTATAATTAAAGCTGCAAGCAGCGATGGACGGGATTGACTTTGACGGTACATAAAATCCAAACCGGAGCAGTAATTAAAACTCTTTGTCAACTTTTAATCAGAAGGGTTCAATCTCTCTCCTGTGCTAGTATGAAGTCGACACGACAAACGCGCTCGTAGGAGATAATGTTTGAAAAAAGGTGACCGGTTTTTACAAAACTTTTGTTTTGAAGGGGGAATTGCAAACTTTTTGTTGATTTTTGCTGGGGGTTGTCATAGAGGTTTTTGTTTCATGTCTCTAAGACATTCCTACTGGAAGTTACAGGCAGTTTTGTCTGAGTTTTCTTCCTAGGAGCAGTTGTGTCTGTGTTTTCTTCCTAGAGAGCGCTAGAGCGCAATTTAGAGTTTTGGGGTTGGGTTTTTTTATTAGATCACAATTTTTGCCAGTCCTGATGTGTGTGTTCAATTTGGTGAGTTCTGAAGCATGTTAAGGGGGTCAAATTACAGCTCAAAGAGGCAAAAGTGACTGTTTTTACAAAAATGTTGTTTAGAAGGGGGAATTGCAAACTTCCTGTAGATTTTTGCTGAAGGATGTTAGTGTATGAAATCTAGGTCTAAGTCAGACCTACATAGAGGTTTTTGTTTCATGTCTCTACGTCATTTCTACTGCAAGTTACAGGCAGTTTTGTCTGTGTTTTTTCCTAGGGGGCGCTAGAGCGCAATTTTGAGTTTTGGGGTTTGGTTTTTTATTAGATGGCAATTTTTGCCAGTCCTGATGTGTGTGTCAAACATGGTGAGTTTTGAAGCATGTTAAGGGGGTCAAATTACAGCTCAAAGAGGCGGCGGTATAATAATAATAAATAATACATTGTTAGAAATTCAATAGGGTCCTCTGTCCCAAAGGTACATTGCGGTCCCTAATAAATTCATTCATTTTCTATGTTGACCTCCTTAGGGGTAACGAGTGAGATGCAGCCTGTCCCAGATGACTCTGGGTGAGAAGTGGGGGACGCCAGGAACATACAAACAAAAAACCACCCATATTTACACCTGTGGACAATTTAGCATGCAATTAACCTAACTTGTTTCTGGAATGTGGGAGGAGGCTACAATACCCAAAATGATTACACTTGATTGTTTCAAAGTAAAATCAATCAATAAAAAAATGTTTTAATGCATTGTACTACAATCCTGTGAATGTCAACACAAGCAACCCAGTCTTGAGATTAGTATCCTTTCTTGCTTGTAAGTGGGCAAAGATCCCGGTATGTAAACACAGATGATGGCCGCCCGCTTCATTCTGCTGGAGGGTATGAGAATGTATGAGTCCCATGTTGGACTTTCACAAATCACATTGAAGGCCACACTTGGAGTACAACCAGAAGTACAGTACTCTACTTGGATTGCAGCCAGTGTTGATTTGTTTTGTTTTGAATTTATCTTCTGTTTGTATCGGTGATTCCTGGCTGCGGTACTGTGGACTTCTTTGTCTATGAGGAAATAATAAGTGGTCTAGGGCTGGTGGCAATGAAAGATTTGATGCAACCTTATTTTTTTTGCCAAGTCTAACAGTGCAGCAGTTACACAACATTCTTTTAACGGGAGTTACTTTTAGCTCACAACTACCACACATGGAGGAGTCTCGTATTGCACATCTTAGTCTATTCACTGCTGTACTCTGTTAGTGTCATGTCTGTGTGATCATGTTTTGTTTTAGTCATGTTCGGTTTTGTTTTTGGACTCTTTGTGCACTTGTGTTTGTTTTGTCACCATAGCAACCCATTAGCTTTCATGTTTTGAGTCACGCACCTGTTTTCACTGATCATGTCACTGCTATTTAAGCCTGTCTGTTTCTGTTGTTCGTCCTGGTGACATTATCTTTTCTACCTCTGCTACCTTTCATTCGAAGCCATAGTTCCATGCCATAGTTTTTCGTGCTGTTTCACGCCACAGTAAGTGTTGTTTTCGTTTTCACGTTCATAGTCTCTGCCTTAGTGCAAGATTTGTTTCATTTAGTCAAGTTTGTTCTCCGCCATTGTGCGCGCCTTTTGTTTGCTTTTTTTTTTGTAGTCTGTTAGTGTTTAATATAAAAATATACTCACATTCACGCCTTGCCCGCACCAACTTTCCTTTGCATTCCGGGAAAACACAACACCCTAAAGTCCACGTATTGACAGTTAGTATTGGATAGGATAGGATAGACTTTATTTACGCCACAATGGGGAAATTATGAGGTTGCAGCGCAGATACAAAAAAAGTGTCATGAAAACAAGAGGGAAACATTAAAGTACACAAGGTACATAAAATACATTAAAAGGGCACAGAGCTGATGCAACCAGCTGCCACGTCAGCGGCACCATTTCTACAGATAGCTAAAGAAGTAAATAATAATGAAAAAAAACCTAAAAAATTAACAATAAATATTACATATTGCGCACTTACCATTGCACCATGCGTTGACAAACAACCAAGGAAAAAAAACATCCATATACACCGTAGTGGGCTCTGCAGTGCTCCACGCCATCCAGGGCAGCAAAACCAGAGATAGAAACAGACCCAACAAAGCAACCGAGAGAGCCGACTCCATCCTAGGCTGGCCACTAGCTCTCAGCCAATGTCCAGTCAGCACGGATGAGCGAGAATCAGTCTAGGGAGACCAAAGTGTCTGATACATGCTCATAGCTCTGCACGGCGTGAACGCACAACCATCCGATTGAGAGGAGACGAGTGCTAGCCAATAGGCTAAAAGCCCAAGCTGCTAATCCAGCGGCTAGCACACTATATGAAGCAGTCAGGGAGTGAGGTTTACCAACGTACATCTGGCACAGCCAGTCCGACTGGCCCCTGTTACACTGATTCAGCCAGGGCTTTGTGAAGCTCGCCCATCCCATTGCTCAACGCTCGCTTCGCAGCCCAGCAGCAGGTGTACGGTGCAAACATGGCTAAAAGGCTCCCCCAAAGCAGTCTACAAAAAAAACCATCAAAAAGCATCGCAGAAGTCACAAAAGTTCCACCGCTTGTTGCGCAGTCCCGAAGGGGCCCGAACAAAAAGGCGAAATATACATGAAAACAAGAAGGAAACATCAAGGACACAAATGACACACAAGAGCACAGAGCTCCTTCAACCAGCAGCCACCATAGTGGTGCCATCTTGAGAAAAAAAATAAAAAAAATAGGTGCAGTCATAAAGCAAACACATTTTAGTCTCAATCAATCAATCAATCAATCAATCAATCAATTCCTTTATTGTCATTGTCATAATAACACTTAAGTCATACATGAACAACGCGATTTTGTTTGAGCTTTGTCCAGCGGCATAGAAACTGCATTGATGTGCAGGTTGACAATAGTTTACATTTTAGCATTGTCAGGAAGATCGCGATAAGAGGGATGTGGGGGTGGGAAGAGTCAGATGTCTGATGGGTGTTACGTTGATGTTGCAGCAATGCAATGTCCAGAGCACAATTATTGAGGTGGTGAAGAGTGAGGTAATAAGATGGTCGGGGGCAGCAAAGGGACAGGCTGTTCATTTAGCAGTCTCACAGCCTGGGGATACAGACTGTGAGACATTCTGGTGGTCCTGGCGCGAATCGATCTATACCTCCTTCCAGAGGGTAGCAGGTTGAAGAGGCCATGTGCTGGGTGGTATCTGTCCTTCAGGATGTTGTGTACTCGCTTTAGGCAGCGAGTTGTGTACATGGCACTCATCTCTGGGAGTATCGTCCTTGTAATTTTCCCCGCCGCTTTAACGACTCGCTGGAGGGCCTGTTGGTTCGCTGTAGCTGTAGCTGTAGCTAAACCAGGCATTTTGTCCACCTACTAAAATCTCAATTATTTGGTCTCTCTCTTCCAGTTTAGTTTTTTCCCTGTGAGGGTTTTCCACCGCGAATCAATCTCATCTCTGGTTTTGGTTTACTTTTTACTGTATGGAACTTCTGACGTAAACCTGGCCAGGAATAAAATCCATGCCCCCTGCCATGAAAGGCACAAGTGTATACCATTACACCACCCGTGATCCGTTTTCTGCAACGTTAAAGGGGAACATTATCACCAGACCTATGTAAGCGTCAATATATACCTTGATGTTGCAGAAAAAAGACCATATATTTTTTTAACCGATTTCCGAACTCTAAATGGGTGAATTTTGGCGAATTAAACGCCTTTCTAGTATTCGCTCTCGGAGCGATGACGTCACAACGTGACGTCACATCTGGAAGCAATCCACCATTTTCTCAAACACTGAGTCAAATCAGCTCTGTTATTTTACGTTTTTTCGACTGTTTTCCGTACCTTGGAGACATCATGCCTCGTCGGTGTGTTGTCGGAGGGTGTAACAACACGAACAGGGACGGATTCAAGTTGCACCAGTGGCCCAAAGATGCGAAAGTGGCAAGAAATTGGACGTTTGTTCCGCACACTTTACCGACGAAAGCTATGCTACGACAGAGATGGCAAGAATGTGTGGATATCCTGCGACACTCAAAGCAGATGCATTTCCAACGATAAAGTCAAATAAATCTGCGAGCGGATGAGGGTATGTCTACAGAATATATTAATTGATGAAAACTGGGCTGTCTGCACTCTCAAAGTGCATGTTGTTGCCAAATGTATTTCATATGCTGTAAACCTAGTTCATAGTTGTTAGTTTCCTTTAATGCCAAACAAACACATACCAATCGTTGGTTAGAAGGCGATCGCCGAATTCGTCCTCGCTTTCTCCCGTGTCGCTGGCTGTCGTGTCGTTTTCGTCGGTTTCGCTTGCATACGGTTCAAACCGATATGGCTCAATAGCTTCAGTTTCATCTTCAATTTCGTTTTCGCTACCTGCCTCCACACTACAACCATCCGTTTCAATACATGCATAATCTGTTGACTCGCTTAAGCCGCTGAAATCTGAGTCTGAATCCGAGCTAATGTCGCTATAGCTTGCTGTTCTATGCGCCATGTTTGTTTGTGTTGGCATTACTATGTGACGTCACAGGAAAATGGACGCTGGATTTTAACGATGGTTAAAATCAGGCACTTTGAAGCATTTTTTAGGGATATTGCGTGATGGGTAAACATTTTTTAAAAACTTCGAAAAATAATATAAGCCACTGGGAACTGATTTTTAATGGTTTTAACCCTTCTGAAATTGTGATAATGTTCCCCTTTAACTCACCTCTATTTAATAAGTTATATTGAATAATGAATAAAGAAATAATAAACAACATTGATTTTAATGCCTTGTCCTTTTTTTCTGGTGTTTCTTTACAACAAAAACAAACAAATACCGTATTTTTTGGAGTATAGAGCACACCCATTTTTACGGTGTCTGTAACACGGCAGGAAAACGGTTGATCGAACAAAACAGAAGTCATAGTCATGGACCTACTTGCTGCGGAAGCTAGCTAAACAGACTCAACAGGTGCACAGTGACATTTTGGTGAATTTACTGAGGAATTTGTGAAACTGAAACAATAACAAAATAATGCCATTATAAGGTCATAATACTAACACAGACACTTGAAGACCTGTTAGTATATTAGCTAATGCTAATAGCGCTAGCCTCATTACATTACATCACACATTGGACGGGTTAGTAAGTAAAAATAGTTTTAGGTTGATTGTAAAACTTACAAAAGTTGCTTGGAGTGAGGAATGAAGAATACTTCCGAGCAGAAACGTTATGGAGGGTTTTACTTTCGGTTCAAGGCATTCAAACAGGAAGTACATTTTCAATCTGCAACCCCTGCAGTGAGCAAACTCGTCCAAAAGATACCATAGCAAACACAATAACGCACCGTTTCAGCGTCTATGCTTGGGTTTAATGAAAACTATTGAACACAAAACATTATTGCCATGAGCGAACAAAAATCCACAAATTAGAAGCACAGTTTTATTAGCCGCAGGGTTCAAAGCATAGGAAAAAAGTAGTGTCGTATAGTCCAGAATTTGTGGTATTCAATGTCAAAACAACAACAAAATTTCAGCATTCGTCAAACTGTTGAAACACTGCACTTCTTCTTTTGTTGAGATCGGCCCTCCTTTATAAATATATGTTGCAAAAAAAGGATAAGTGGTGGATGGATAAATATTCTAAAATAAGCCAAAGAAGAAGTAAAACATATGTTGCCAATCCTTTGATGCTTGCTGACCTGAGGTCTGGTAAGAAGCCATTGCGCTGTCCAGGTTAAGGACAAGGGGAAGATTTTCTTTTGTCCGATCGACACTAGATTGTTGGTAAAAAAAAATAAAAAAAAATAACAATATAGGAATAGAACAACAATGAGATACGTACACAAGATAATCCAACGAGCAACAGCCCGATGTTGCTGCGTATGTGTTTGTGTGAACCTGCAGCAAAGGAGCTGTTCGGTGATACGTGAGCTCCTTATCTGGGAAATATTGCATGAAGAAATATGCAGGGAAACAAACCCCAACAGCGATGCTTGATGAAATTAACAGACAAAAAAAGGTCTCTAATGAATAGGCACTTAATTACTGCTTGATTAGCATAATTATGCATGTTAATAGCTTCTCAAATGAATTGCACTTGTCAGGAGGGTGGAAGCATCTGTAGTGGCGGCAGCCTGATACATATTTTCTCCTCTCCAACAGCGTTGTCTAACTCTTCCCCCTTAAGTGTTCACCATTAATCACAGCATACTCCTTTTCCTTTGGAGTAAAAGTTGGCATTTTGGGATAATTGGGCTATTATCATGTGCCTGTCACCTTTACACCGGTGAGCTGCCATCTTTCTTTTGTGTTGGCATTCTAGAAAGATGGAAGAGCATGGATGTGGGGAGCATGGCAGAGAAAGATAAGGTTGGGTAATACAAATAAGCATTATTTAAAGGACCCATAGCGTCCATATGAAGTTTTTGTATTTTTCCTCCAGAAAAATAATTAACGTATTTGGTAGATAACTAACTGTACTTGGAATGCTCCCTTTTTATCCCCAGACTCGATATGCCGCACCGTCTTGGTGTGATGTCATCTACAGAACTGGAGCCCATTTCTGTGCATAGACAGTTTGGATAAAGGCATGTAAAACTATCATTTTGACCACTTTATTGCATGTTTTTGTCGCCATAGGTCATGATTACTTCAAAATAATATGGTTAACATTATTAGCAAAAAATAAATATGAATATGATAATATATAAACACTATACTATGTGTTTCATTATCTTCAGTGTCTGCCTGTCATGGGTATTTTCTTGAGCATATAATGACTTTTTATTGTATTTTTCAACTTTGCATGCCCCTGTGTGTTCCCAGTCATGTAAAGCTGCTGGAAATATGGATTTCTCTTGAAGATGAATACAATATCTATGTCCTTTCAGCATTTTCATGAGCACAATTAAATTCCACTCAACTTTAATTCCAGTAATAAAACATCAGTAGAAGAGGATGCAAACATGCTAGCGACTTAGGTTCTTTTTCTTTTTCTCTGCTCCACCAAGGAGCTTGTGTCGCCTGCTGCGAGTGTGAAGCGCACCTACAGGAGACGTATTAAGAAAAACTTTTCTTACTTGATGGTACCTGCTTTTGTGTATTTGGAATTTCCATAAGTCACGAAAATTTGATATCAAACCATAGAGGCATTCCGGAGATATTTAGAGAACACATTTTACTTCATACACCCGTCAATTGAGCCCTTTGGAATATGCTCTGACTTGTGACGTTTTCTGACCTGTGACGTCAGCGGCTATCACCATATATGGTAAAAATTGACCCGACGATCTCTGCGCGAGTCCGCCATTTTAATCCGACGTAGTCATTATTTTTATAACCTACAATCGAATATTAAACTTCAAACCCTAGCTACGTTGAGTGAGTTTAAAGCTTCTGTGAAAGGACTGCAGTCTACCTTGTCTGTATGCACATGTGTCATGTGAGCAAGTTTTAATGTTGTAAATGTTATGTTTTATGTATTTGTTTACTGTTTTTAATGTAACTTTGCTGCTGCCCTCTTAGCCAGGTCTTCCTTGGAAAAGAGATCTTTGATTTCAATGGGATTTTACCTGGTTAAATAAAGGCTAATAATAATAATTTTTCTCTATTCTCTTGTTGTGGGGCAGGCTGGCTCGTACTTGCACATGCATCCTACGCTGTTGCCATTTCCAATACAAAGTAGCGTGAACTATATGTGAACTATATTTATATAGCGTTTCCTCTCCATTGACTCAAAGCGCCTTACATTGAGAAACCCATTATCTACATTTAAGTTTAAACAAGTGGACGGCACTGGGAGCAAGGTGGAAGTGTCTTGCCCAAGAACGCAGTGGCAGTGACTCAGTAGAAGCATTTAAGTCCCATCTTAAAACCCATTTGTATACTCTAGCCTTTAAATAGACCCCCCTTTTAGACCAGTTGATCTGCCGTTTCTTTTCTTTTCTGCTCTGCCCCCCTCTCCCTCGTGGAGGGGGGACAGAGCAGACCCGGGGTGGACCACTCATCTGTGCATCGGTTGGGGACATCTCTACGCTGCTGACCTGTCTCCGCTCGGGATGGTCTCCTGCTGGCCCCACTATGGACTGGACTCTCACTATTATGTTAGATCCACTATGGACTGGACTTTCACAATATTATGCTAGATCCACTCGACGTCCATTGCACTGGTCGCCCTAGAGGGGGGGGGGGGGGGGGGGGGGATTTCACCCACATCTGCGGTCCTCTTCAAGGTTTCTCATTGTCATCCCACTGGGTTGAGTTTTTCCTTGCCCTGATGTGGAATCTGACTGAGGATGTCGTTGTGGCTTGTGCAGCCCTTTAAAACACTTGTGATTTAGGGCTATATAAATAAACATTGATTGATTGATGGATTGAAACCCATCCATCCATCCATTTTTCTACCGCTTGTCCATTATGGAGTCGCGGGGGGTGCTGGAGCCTATCCCAGCTGCACATGGGGGGATGGCAGGTTACCCCCTGGACAACTCGCCACCTCATCGCAGTGGATTCAAACCAGGAACCCTTAAGTTTCTGGCCGGTGGCTGTACCATCTGAGCCACACCGTCCCATACTGTATTGTTCCAACTTATATCTATCAATTGAGATGATATGGAAGCGCTAAAAACTACAACATGGCTTGCAGAGAGCATACACCGTTGAAGTGGAGGCACGTAAATAAGACTTTCCTCAAAACAGTGCATCCTGAAGACACGGTCAGAGGTGACTATGACCTGCGCATGTTTTGGATATTGAAAAAGGACTCACAACACAAACAAAAACATTAACTATGTTTTAGTATTTTGATCCAAAAGCAACTTTTTGCACTAAAACCAACTACTGTGAAAACTGCAATCGAAAAAACAACAACATTAAACCGGGCCACGACATGAACTAAAGATGAGACAACCCTGTTGAACATTCCCTCTTGCTGCCACTTAATCCGACTTGAAGAGTGGAGGGAAGACATGGCTGAGACTGGCCTGGGTTCTCAAGGTTGCAGGTGTTAGCCAGGAGCACTTATGGATCGAGGGAAAGGGCAGCGTCTGAGATGAGCTGCGACTGCATCATTGGGAATTCTCCTCAGGAGTATGTGGCATTTAAAAATGTTGCTAATCGCTTTTACTTGGAGCACAGTTATACGCAACAAAGAGAGGAAAAAACTCCCATTGTGATAGAAAACAATTTGTGTTAGAGTTTAAATGTTAGCGTGGGTTTTACTATGTGTCCAGTAATGTATCTAGCAGCAGCAATTGGGGGTGTGGCAACAACCATGTCTGTATTGGATATTAACTCATTGCCACTGGGTGGTCTGTCATTCGCACAGACAGCCTCTTAAAGGGCTTAATGGCTCATTTACATTATTGATGAGCCAACCCTGTGTCACCTCAAACGCAAAGCATTTCAAGGAAATAATTTTATGCAAACTACATATAGATGCACTAGTGATCAATTGGCCCTGGTTTTAATACCACACAACTGTTGCAGTGAGATGTATACCTTCAATTGCAGTGTTGCCCCTCGCGCAACCTCAATCAGACACATGCAGTACAGATAAAAGTGGTTATTCAGTTTCAGGTCCATAACTACATTTCATTGCTTTTTGTACCGAGTTAAACTTTTGGTTGCCTCCATTTCACCAGTTCATTATTGCAGTTTCCCTTCATTGCAGTGGTTAAAGGCCTACTGAAACCCACTACTACCGACCACACAGTCTGATAGTTTATATATCAATGATGAAATCTTAACATTGCAACACATGCCAATACGGCCGGGTTAGCTTACTAAAGTGCAATTTCAAATTTCGCGCAAAATATCCTGCTGAAAACGTCTCGGTATGATGACGCCGGCACGTGACGTCACGGATTGTAGAGGACATTTTGGGACAGCATGGTAGCCAGCTATTAAGTCGTCTGTTTTCATCGCAAAATTCCACAGTATTCTGGACATCTGTGTTGGTGAATCTTTTGCAATTTGTTCAATGAACAATGCAGACAGCAAAGAAGAAAGTTGTAGGTGGGAAGCGGTGTATTGCGGCCGGTAGCAGCAACACAAACACAGCCGGTGTTTCATTGCTTACATTCCCGAAAGATGACAGTCAAGCTTTACCATTGGCCTGTGGAGAACTGGGACAATAGAGACTCTTACCAGGAGGACTTTGAGTTGGATGCGCAGACGCGGTACCGTGAGTACGCATGCAGCTGCGGCTTCCAAACATTTGATCGCTTGCCCGTACGTGCGTGCCGCTATGTGCATGTCACGTACGTAACTTTGGGGACTTTGGGGAAATATATGTGCTGTATGAACTTTGAGGAGGTGAACGGTACTTTGGGATGTGGGATTGAATGTGTTGTGCAGGTGTTTGAGTTGTATTGGCGGGTTATATGGACGGGAGGGGGGAGGTGTTTGTTATGCGGGATTAATTTGTGGCATATTAAATATAAGCCTGGTTGTGTTGTGGCTAATAGAGTATATATATGACTTGTGTTTATTTACTGTTTTAGTCATTCCCAGCTGAATATCAGGTCCTACCCGCCTCTCACAGCATCTTCCCTATCTGAATCGCTCCCACTGCCCTCTAGTCTTTCACTCTCACTTTCCTCATCCACAAATCTTTCATCCTCACTCAAATTAATGGGGAAATCGTCGCTTTCTCGGTCCAAATCGCTCTCGCTGCTGGTGACCATGATTGTAAACAATGTGCAGATGTGAGGAGCTCCACAACCTGTGACGTCACGCTACTCGTCTGCTACTTCCAGTACAGGCAAGGCTTTTTTATCAGCGACCAAAAGTTGCAAACTTTATCGTCAATGTTCTCTACTAAATCCTTTCAGCAAAAATATGGCAATATCGCGAAATGATCAAGTATGACACATAGAATGGACCTGCTATCCCCGTTTAAATAAGAAAATCGCATTTCAGTAGGCTTTTAATAGTAGCCATGATACATAGTGCCAATGTTTCTTTGTGGGTTTACTATAGGTCTCAGCAAGTACACTATATTGCCAAAAGTATTTGGCCACCTGCCTTTACTCAAATATGAACTTGAAGTGCCGTCCCATGGAATTGTCCAAAATTCTTTGGTATCCTGGAGCATTCAAAGTTCCTTTCACTGAAACTAAGGGGCCAAGCCCAACTCCTGAAAAAAAAAACCACACCATAATTCCTCCTCCACCAATTTTCCCTAATACATTTTAAAACTGCCATAAAATAATGGCTCAGCTCAACCTCTCACTGATCTGAACCAAAATTGATCCCCAGCAACTCTTTGAAGCATCAAACAGGTTTATATGTGGTTATAGTGTATACATATTTTCTCATTCTGTTTTCCACACTCTTGGAGTCAACATGTGCATAGTCATGTACATAGTGTCATGTACATAGTGTATATACCCCCCCACCCCTATTTTTTGTATATATTGTTTATTAAATCACCTGACATGTATACTGTGTTTATGTACATAATTTATACATTTTTTAATGTATTTTTTTAATATACATGTTACAGGTTATATATCTTTTATTACTGAATGTATCAAGTGTGATGAATATTTAAGGGACCACAATGGAAACAAGTCTTTTGGCTTTTTGTGCCATCCATTTGCCTTTTTAAAGCATTACATGGATTCAATTCTTTAAGATGTCAGTAAACTTCTCAATCAATCAATCAATCACACTCGGCCCAATGCAGTCCAAAATGTAGCGTTCTCCTGGCAACCTCCAAACCCAGTCTCTTTCATCAGATTGCCAAATGGAAAAGCGTGATTCATCACTCCAGAGAACACGTCCTCACTGCTCTAGAGTCCAGTGGCAACGTGCTTTACACCACTGCATCCCAGGCTTTGCATTGGACTTGGTAATGTATGGCTTAGATGCAGCTGTCGGCCATGGAAACCCATTCCATGAAGCTCTCTGTGTACTGTATGTGGGCTAATTGGAAGGTCACATGAAGTTTGAAGCTCTGTAGCAACTGACTGTGCAGAAAGTCTTTGCACCATGTGCTTCAGCATCCGCTGACCCCTGTCTGTCAGTTTACGTGGCCTACCACTTGGTGGCTGAGTTGCTGTTGTTCCCAAACTCTTCACTTTTCTTATATCAAAGTTGACTTTGAAAAATTTAGGAGCGAGGAAATTTCACGACTGGATTTGTTGCACAGGTGGCATTCTATGACAGTTCCACGCTGGAAATCACTGAGAACGGCCCATTCTTTCACAAATGTTTGTAGAAACAGTCTCCATGCCTAAGTGCTTGATTTTATACACCAGGCCAAGTGATTAGGACACCTGATTCTCATCATTTGGATGGGTGAACACAGACACAAGGTAAAATTATGTGAAATGACAATTACTTTTTTTGGTTTTTGGTTTTAGAGCGCACCAATGAGACTTTGTGTGTGTTCGTGTGTGTGTGTGTGTGTATGAGTGCGCGTGTTCAGTGTTGATATTTAAGCTTGTTGTAATGTTGTTGTGCTGTTTAGATAACAAAATAGATTGTTGAGCTATTACCTCCTTGTTATGTTTGAAAAAAATAATTAAAATTAAAATTAAATAAATTATATATATATATATATATATATATATATATATATATATATATGTATGTACATGTGTGTATTTATGTATATATATATATATATATATATATATATATATATATATATTTATATATATATATATATATATTAATTACTTACAGTGTCTTCAAGGTGTGCAGTTTTTTACTAAGATAGGGACTTTTGTTGAGGCTAGAACCAATTATTCCTTTTTGTAATAGTTAATTGTGTCAAATGCTGTCAATTAAGTCCATAAACACTGCAGTTGCAAACTGTTACAATCTATTGCATTGGTAATTTCCTACGTTATTTCGATTAATGCCATCAATGTAGAAACGCTAGCTTTGTATCTGTATTGGTTGTTCACAAGCATTCCACTTTTATTTATAAATGTGTCCAATCTGTTGTTAAATATATTTTCAGTGATTTTAGAAAACTGTGGAAGTAAGGAAATAGGCCTGTAGTTTGTAAAATGTTTACTAGTTACTACATTAGTTGTACATTTAGAAAATTAGTGTAGCCACTAATAATAGTAGAAATGTATTAGAGTTGCTTGTCTACTATAGGTTTTATAATTTATAAAATAGGATTTAGATGAATGAATATATATATGTGTGGAGAGGGGCGTGGTTCACGCGTTCCCTGCGGGCGGGGTGTGTGCGGAGGCCGGCCATGAAGCAGCAGACAGGTGAGTGGATGACTCAGCTGGAACGAGTTATCTAATCACCTGTTCCTTTATTAAGCAGCGTCGGAGACCATGAGAAGAGAGCAGACCTGGAAAGCAGAGGAAAAGCCAAGGAAGAGTGCTGAAAAGCCAAAGGAGAGACATTGTGAGGAGGAGAAGAGCTGAAAAGCCAAAAGAGACTTGTGTAAGAATATAATTCAAAGAATTGTAAAACGCCGAAGCAGAGTGTTGTGCCCTTTCCTGTGGTCCCAGAAGAACCCGAGACAGAGACGTCTTCACAGTGGCACCCAATAAGGCGGACCACAGAAATGTCGACAACATCCCCGCTGGAGGCACTGGGCCAAGTGTTGGCCGAGGTGTCAACGGCAAGCCGGCAGCAGACACAGGTGCTGCAGGCACTAATGGACAGAGTAGAGGCGGCGGGAGGAATGTCCGCCATGAAACGCATGGTGGAGGGGGAGGACCCCCAGACATTTCTCGATGTTTTCGAGGCCACGGCGACATCATGCAGGTGGCCGGAAGAGGAATGGGGCGCGAAGCTGCTGCCGCTCCTGGTGGGGGAGGCGCAGCGGGCGGCGTTGAGTCTCCCGGCGTCCGCCCGTATGCAGTATGCAAACTTGCGCTGCGCCATACTGGATTGGGTCGGCAACAGCCCCGAAGACCATGGCCGGAAGTTCCGGGCCATGATGTTGGGGCCAGGGGACCGGCCCTTCGTACTGGCGTTCCAACTACGAGACGCAGCAACCCGTTGGCTCCAGCCAAACGGACTGGATCCAAAAATGCTGGAGGCCATCGTCCTGGAGCGATTCGTGGAGGCAATCCCGGCCAGGACCTCCGCGTGGGTACGTTACCACAGCCCCCCAGACGTCAAAGCTGCGGTGAAACTGGCGGAGGAACACCTGGCGGTACAGCGGGAGACAGCAACCAAAACGGCCAAGGGACCCACCCCAGCACTCCGCCGGCGACTCGCCCCGCTTTGGGGGGGGGAGTCTCTGCAGTGGCAACCACGCCAGCCTGAGCCACCCGGAGCCAGCGAACAGGTTCACCACACGGACATAAAAAAAGAACACGCACCCACACACACCCAGAGACAGACGACAAGGGGGGGAACACGGGGTCATAATATGTCTTTGGTTTGTGCATTTCAGGGTACCGACGCTGCGGGGAGAGGGCTTCCCTCGCAGATGGCACCTCAAACCCCAGGGCCGGTGTGCTGGAGGTGCGGACGGCCCGGGCACGTGCGCCGGGAGTGCTCCATGATGGTGGTGGGGCAGGTGTTGCGGGTTGTCGGGCCTCCAGCACCCGCCCCCGATCGGGGGGAGACGTACTGTGTCCCGGTAAGGGTGCAAGGGGGTACATATCGGGCGATGGTGGATTCGGGCTGCAAACAGTCCATGATCCACCAAAACCTGGTTTGGCCCGGGGCGTTGAGGCAGGCGACACAGGTGAAAATTAGGTGTATTCATGGGGATGTGCACGAGTACCCTATGGTGCCAGTGGAAATTGTATATAAGGAACAAAAGCATAAAGTTAAGGTTGCCGTAAGCGCGCAACTTACGCACCCCGTAATTCTAGGGACGAATTGGCCGGGATTTAACCATTTGGTGACACAATGTGTGGGGGTGCGTTCACGGACAGTCGGCGAGGGGAGTATCCGCGCGGTTCTCAGCGGCGACGCGGCTTCATCCGGTGCTGCCGAGCGGGAACCGGTGGGGGCGTCGCGGGAGGCCCTCCCGGCCCCCCGGTGGCAACCTACTGAGGACTTTCCCCTCGAGCAGTCCCGTGATGAAACCTTGCGCGAGGCCTGGGACCAGGTGGATTATATTGACGGTCAGCTGGTGCGCTCGGGGAAAGCGCGGGTATTCACCCATTTTTCAATTATTCGGGATAGATTATACAGAGTGGGCCGTGACACTCAAACCGGGGAGGAACACACCCAGTTGTTGGTGCCAAAACACCGCCGGGAAATGGTTTTCCAGGCGGCGCATTTTAATCCCATGTCTGGCCACTTAGGGTATGATAAAACACTTAATCGGGTAATGGTCCGATTCTATTGGCCAGGCCTCCGGGCAGACGTGCGCCGTTGGTGCGCTGCCTGCCCGGACTGCCAGCTGGTGAACCCAGCGGCCACCCCAAAGGCGCCCTTGCGCCCATTACCGCTCATGGAGGTCCCGTTCGAAAGAATTGGGATGGACCTCATCGGACCATTTCACCCGAGCACACGGGGATACCGCTTTGTGTTAGTCCTGGTGGATTACGCAACGCGTTATCCCGAAGCAGTACCTTTGCGCTCCATCTCTGCCAAGAGTGTTGCGCAAGCGCTGTTTCAGGTAATCTCCCAAGTTGGAATCCCGAAAGAGATTCTGACTGACCAAGGCACGTCCTTTATGTCGCGCACGATGAAGGAACTCTAGGGGTTACTGGGAATTAAAGCGATCCGCACCAGTGTATACCATCCGCAAACGGATGGGCTGGTGGAGAGATTAAATAAAATGCTGAAAACCATGATCCGTAAGTTTATGCACGAGGACAAACAGAATTGGGATAAATGGTTGGACCCCCTAATGTTTGCGATGCGGGAGGTACCCCAGGCCTCCGTTGGTTTTGCACCTTTCGAGTTATTGTACAGCCGGAGGCCTCGCGGAGTGCTGGACGTCATTAAAGAAAGCTGGGAGGAGGGTCAAAGCTCCAGCAAAAATGAAATTCAATACGTCATGGACATGCGAGCAAAACTCCACAAGGTGGGGCACTTGTCACGTGAGAATTTGCTCCGTGCCCAAGAGCGCCAACGGCGCACGTATAACAGGGGGACCCAACTACGCAAATTCACACCGGGAGAAAAAGTACTTGTATTGCTTCCAACCTCAAACTCCAAATTACTTGCAAAGTGGCAGGGACCCTTTGAGGTCGCACGGCAAGTGGGTGATGTCGATTATGAGGTTCGGCGCTCGGACCGACGCGGAGACACTCAGATCTACCATTTGAACCTGCTGAAGGCATGGAAAGAGGCGGAGCCTGTTTCCATGGTGACAGTAGTGGGGGAGGAGGAGGAGTTGGGGCCGGCTGTCCTGTGACGACCAGCTCACATCCGCGCAGAGGGCGGATGTGGCTGAGTTACAGCGGCGCTTTTCTGATGTGTTCTCCTCGCGTGGACCGCATGCGCTTTAATTGCGCTTAAAAATAAAAATAGCGACATTAAAGGAACGCGTTATACAGGCCTAATTAAAATACAACTTGATTATAACCTGAACATATAACTTTTTCTTGAAATTATTATTTTATTTTGCCAACATTAAGATTAATTCTTGTGAATATACATATATATTTTTTTCATCCGCATGTCTTAATAGTATAGTTTTTTTTCTTCACATTTTGGGTATATTCTAAAATGTCAGAGAAGATAAATGTACAATCTGATTGCACAACTGTGCACCGCTCCCTGGAGACGGGCCTTTCCTCCAACAAACTATAATCAATAATTTGATCAATCACATTTGTTGTTCACACAGTAATGCAAATGGGTTCTGCCATGGTCGCTATTGTGTGCCTGACAAATTGGGCAACGTTGTTGGCGTGCGTGGAGAATGGCTGTCTTGCACAGAATAGAAAGAGCTCAGAACAATACGTAGGATTTGTCTTTGTGATTGACCGGCCTCATGCTTAAATTCTTATCAATCTTTTGATTTGTGATGAGTAATCTTCCCCATTAGGACTGTTAAATGTATGTTCTTTCAACAAAATACACTTTTTCACTGATTGTACATGCTCTCTATGAACTGGACACAGACATCTGGGACATATTTGACCGACAAGTCAATTGTAGGTCACCAAGTAGGTACAATTCAAGATCACAGATATGCCAAATCTGTCTCATGTTATTCATATAATATTTCTTACTGTGTTGAATGTTAACATATAAACGTTTCAACTATTCATCTCATGTCTACACAGTTGGCTCAAATTAGTCAAGCTGTGGTCAATCAATGTCTCACCTTAGAGGTCAACCCACTGACATGTCTTCTACTCCTATGGTAAAGTCTGCCTCTCTAAATTAAGAGGCCCATAAAACAGTTTAACATTTGGGATCTCAATCATCAGGTGAAGACCGATCACCGCCCCTTAGGGCGCCATGTAGCCTACACAGATCCTTTAAAAATGAATGATCACCTTCTTCCCCCATGACCACAGATCTCAGACAGATTGATGGCATAGATTAAAATTCACTTTTCATCCTTTCATGTACAGCAGCAAGAAAAAGTAATTGTTTAACAGGCCAGATTTTTAAATTAGGTGTGCTCATTGCTACCTTTAGGATAACATATATGTAAACGTGTTTTGGAGAGCTCCATGTTTAGTTTAATGAAATATTAAATGACACTACTAAGAGTGCAAAATAAACAGTTAGCTGGGATAGGCTCCAGCTGAGCGTGACTCTGAACAGCGTCCCCATAATATCCGTTTTTGAGATTATTTAAAATTGATAAAGACAGAGAGCATGGTGAAATGTTTGCACTGTCAAACGAGCTGGCTTTTCACAATAGTACGACATTGATGATGCTGCATGTTCCAACAAAGCACCCTTTAAATTTAAGAGCAACAAAAAAACAGAAACAAGGGAAACGTTTATTTTGGTCGCCAATGCCATCTTGTATGTTTGACTTGCTTATTGAATGTTTTAGTTAAACATATAGTGGCATTTGAGCACTAGTGATGTATTTCGTTTCATTTTCATTTTTACGGAGACGTTTGCTGAGGAGTATTGCTGTTGTCAGCTAATGTACTAAATTACTGTACAAATTGGATCTTTTGTGTGATTTTTAATAATTTTTTTGTCTTTTTTTAGGTCTTTTTACATTATGTTTTTTTTTAGTTTTGCTCAATATGAGTCCATAGCACAAATTATGCTAAGCATTCCTCACAGTGCACTTTGTGTTGCTAAGCTAACAATCTGCTTAGTCATGCCTTCACTCAACTCCACATCTAGTTGCAAAAACTGTTTCTGTCTCAGCCAGATGATGATCAAGCTCAAAGGGAGAATATTGGCACTATATTATTTTCAGTAAACCAAACAGCAGCTGGACACGATTATCCTTGGCAAAACGCAGGCCGATGCCATTGGTACTTAGCTAGCTGACACAGCGATCTTTTCAGGAGAGGTTGCCGCTGTACCCTGGGCTTCCCCGCTTGCTGCAGCAGGCAATCCCACTGCTAGTGCCAATCATTAGCTCCAGCTGGGGGCTAGGTCTAAAGCCCCGATCAGCTCCACTCCATCACAGCCAGAGAAGTGGACCTTGGTCAGACGCTGTAGCAGGAGGTCCCGAGGACGTCGTCCCAGCTGTTGCCCTCCCTCCATGTTGTCTGAGAGTGCTTACAATCACTTGGATTCTACAGTTTCCTCCTCTGGCTGGCAGCTCTAGTTACCCTCCAGTGTCGCTGGGCCCTGCTCGGCCCACCACACAGTCTCCCGCGGTCAAGCATCATTGTGGCGCTATGTCATACACAGTGAAGATTAATTTTACCCCGGCTCCACGGAAAAAGAAACCCAAGGTGCAGGTCCCTCGTCTCCTGAGCAACTACCATGGTCCAGCATCATTATCCAAAAACAAATCCATCCTTTCTTTGTGACTTCTCTGACCTCCTGACCCAACTCTGTGCAATATCTCAATTCATTTTACTTCTAGGTGATTTCAACCTCCACATGGACAAAGCAGACAACAAACTGGCCTCAAGTGAACTCCTACACTCATTTAATATCATTCAGCACTATTCTATCAGCTTCTCCTCCTCCCGAGTCTAACAACCCATCTTATCTCATCATTTACTATAAGCAAACACTGTCCACCTGCCTTGACACCCTGGTCCCCTTAAAATCCAAAATTGTCTGCTTGACTCACTCTGCCCCCTGGTACACTCCTGAACTGCGGAACATGAAAATCCACAAAAAATAACTTGAAAGACTCTATCGGAAAACTCACCTCACCGTACACCAACAAGCATATACAGACTTCACCCAACAATATAAACCTGCCCGGTCCACTTACTATTCCAATCTCATCCATTCTAACATATCCAATCCCAACCTCTGTTCAGTACAATACACCCTCTCCCCAAACCCAACAACAACTCCACGTCGTCCTTCACCACCGAAAAATGCTATTCATTACAGTCATTTTTTTAATCCAAAATCAAAACCAAATCTTCCATGGACTTCAACTCATCCAAAACTCAGCTGCACGCCTCCTCACTCATTCCCGTCGCTATGACCACATCACCCCTGTCCTACAGGAACTTCACTGGATACCTATCCTTCAGCGCATCCAATTCAAAATCCTTCTCCTGACCCATAAAGCCCTCCACAACATGGCCCCGTTCTACGTCTCTGACTTCTTCACCCCTCACATTCCTGGTAGAAAACTGCATTCCATCAACATTCACCCGCTGTCCCCTTCTCATAGAACCCAGCACCGAACCTGAGGGAACCGTGCCTGCTCCCACCCTCTGGAACTCTCTCACCCTTTCCATTCATTGATGTCATAATCCCACAATGTTCAAAAGACTATCAAAAACCCACCTTTTTAAAACTGCTTTTAGAACTGGACAAACCATCTCATAACACAAAGTTATTTTTCATTTTGCCTATTTTTATGTTAATTTACACTGGTTGTTTTAATTATTATACTGTATGTGCTTTTATGTTCATGTTTTATTTTGATTATTGTGTAAGCGTCTTTGAGTGCCTTTTAAAAGCACTATATACATTAAAATTATTATTATTATTCTTCTGTCAGCATTCTTCTATCAGTCACCTCCTCAATGCTGTTCAGTGGGCAGCCTAGAACAGAGTCAGCTCTCTTAATGAGTTTATTAAGTCTGTTTCTGTCTCTGACCATGCTGCCCCCACCCCAGCAAACGACAGCATAGAACACCACAGAAGCCACCACAGTGTCGTAAAAGGTGTGCATCAGTGACGCACACACCCCGAGGTGTGGGCGACTTTGACCCTTCTCGTACACAGCGTTTAAATTGTGAGTCCAGTCCAGTTTATTGTTGAGATGAACACCCAGGTATTTAAATGAGTCCATTTCTATATCTGATTCCTGGATTTTCACCGGTGTGGGTGGTGGAGCTGTCCGCCGGAAGTCAATCACAAGCTCTTTTGTTTTACTGGTGTTCAAGTGCAGGTGATTACGTACCTGAGATGACTTCTTGTTAACTGGTCAATAGTCTTTTATCATTAATGATTTGATTTTAGACCACACACTAGACTGCTGTCTTTTAACTGAGGTATGAATGTGTACAGATGCACAAGGTGTTCTCACTGAGGCCTCTCCATCAAAATTTAACTTTGCTTTTTTTTAGTCAGAGGTGGTACAGCATCACACATTCCCTAACATCAAAACAGATTTTATTTGAGCACCATATCACTTTTGAATACCATGTAATTGTTTTAACAGTTCCCAGTTTTGTGTGTCATTGTTTGTAGAACACCAAATAAATGTGCTGCTTTTATGAATGATTTTTCTGAGTTTTTATCAATCATTCCCTCCACATAAAACATAATAATTTTAGCTGTTGGTTTTCATCTACAGTATACACTGATAATGTGTTAGACCCTTCTTTTAGGGTTTTTAAAAAATATGTTAGATTTAATGGATTTTACCCAACATGTCACACAGCCGACTCACAACAGAGGATACACTCTGGATTTGGTCATCACTTATAGTCTGTCCACCAGTGTGTCCTCTGTTGTCGACTTGACTATGTCTGACCACTACTGTGTGTTTTTTATCATCACAGCTTTTATCCAGCAGAATACCTCAGTGGGAACTGTGATGAAGTGCTATCTAACTTCTGAAGTGGCTGCAAATTTTATTAGAACTTTAAAAAACTGTCCTGTGTTTTATCCTCATAAAATGTTTTACTTGTATTTTATCCTTTAATACAACTCACGGTTCTTACCATTTTACATGTTTTATTATTTTTACTTTCCAGTATTCCTCAGAGGGAGCCATCTGCAATATAGGATAATGTTCCTACCAGCCCACATGCCAAAGAGAAAGAAGCATAAGCATTTGAGGGAAACCCTCAAAACCTATGGTTACCCGAGCTCGTAGTTTGTGAAAAGTGCATCTAGTTCCAAAAATAACAAGAACAGAGTGGATGAGGAGGAAAAAGGTAACAGACGCAAAAATATTGTCATTCCATATGTATCAGGTCTATCTGAGAAACCTCCCAGTACACTTCAAACCAGACAACACCCTGAGACAGAGACTGGTGCATCCTAAAGACTGGACACCCCACACCCACAAAAACAATCTGGTGTATGCTATCTAGTGTAATGATGAATGCACTGATTCATATATCGGGGAAACAAAACAACCACTAGGCCGACGCATGGCACAGCATAGACGGGCAAACTCTTCAGGCCAAGACTCAGCTGTCTACTTGCATCTCAGGGAGAAACAGCACTCCTTTGAGAACAAAAATGTCCAGATTCTGGACAGGGAGGATGTATGGTACAAAAGAGGAGTGAGGGAAGCCATCTATGTCAAGGTTGAAAAACCATCCCTGAAAAGAGGAGGTGGTCTGCGACACCACCTGTCTCCCACATACAACACCGTCCTTTCAACCATTCCTAAAAGACTCTGAATTTTAGCCTCCAACAAATAACATGAGTTAGAAACATTCTGGTCACAGAACGTGACCAAAAGGTGATCAGAATGCCATTTGTGCCATTTGTTTACAACTGAATCGAATGCTTATATGCGGGGGATTCCAACTATTTTGGGCTGCTTCTACACTAAGCCGGCTAAGGTTATACAGGATATATCCCACCTAACCTTATCCCTGTCCACACACACACAATGCCATCGTTTAAGACCCCTTCCCCCTCCGTCCGCCGGCGCAACACCACCTAGTACGCATGCGCGGAAAATGCGCACGTCATAGTCACCTCTGACCTAATTTGTTAACAATTTTCTGTGCACTTCTCTTCAGTGTGACGAGCTGCACTTTACTACATTGTAAATAGTTTGCTGAGCTTTGTGTGCCTCGTACATTTGTTTACAGTGTTGCTTTGTGTACAAGTTCCATCCATCCATCCATTTTCTACTGCTTGTCCTTTCAGGGTCGCGGGGGGTGCTGGAGCCTCTCTCAGCTGCATTCGGGTGGGAGGCAGTTCTGAAATTAAATTTAACTTATCTGAACAATAGTGTTGTGGTATTTCAATTAACAAGAATCCAGTGTGCCGTGGGACCCTATTGTAGTGAATCCCACCTGAGCATCATAAATTAATCAAATCTTTAATGGATATGTGAAAATAAACAATGTTTTAAAGAACATTTTACAACACTCAATCTCTAGATCTAGATATCTGGTCAGGACACTTCTCACCCTTCATTTTCCATTCCTTTTTATATACTCTACACGTTGAGTAATTCCTCGACATACATGGCGGACAATAACTGATACAGTCTGCTTTGCCAGTCCAAATGCATTTTCTGTTTTCCGCAGTCTTCCCTCGTTGGCCAGGTAATACAGAGCACACGCTACCTTTTTTATCACAATTATCGCATTGTCGTTGTCTCTCCTTCGACAAATAGACAAAGTTTTTCGATAAGTAGAATCACAGCTGACCTGGACATTCGAAAGTTAGTTGACAAACATATCCCACCAGGCTGCCAGTCTTCCAGGCCTTATCCAAAACCGTCGCTCAACATTGCTTTGTTGCCGTCTGAGATGTGTTATATCCGAAATAGCTGCAATCGCGCGTTTCCTTCTCTTAAGGTATTTTTGTGTGACTTCCACATGCGCCTGCATATGTAGAAGAAGGAGAAACACAGGCATGTCTGGATGACTCGCCTCCATCTTTCCAGTGGTTACCTCCGAGTGGAAACCGGTTGTTATGAAGCTGGCTGTAGGGCATTCTTTCTGACGTCACTTCCTGTGTGGGGCACATTCTTTCTGATGTCACTTCCTCTCCGAACTTTGTTTATAAACAATCGATGAGTCCACACAGAGCTAAGAGCTGGAGATTCAAGAAATACACAGCGCACTTACCCGTGTAAAAAAATATCCAAAGAGGGGAACCTTAAACGATGGGTTAGTCTGTCTGAAATGGGGTTTAGGCTAAATAATTATTTGTTTAAGGAGTTATTCAGCTTAATGTAGACAGGGCCTTGGACTGTTAGTAGTCGAGCCACAAAATACCTCAATGCTAACAAGGGGAATTTACACTTCAACGACTATCATTGGCTTTGACAGTTAGGATTTCACTTTTGCATTAAAACAGTTGTTTTTCTCACTACGGTAGGACTAAACCATCCTTGCCCAGGCACACTCTACTGGTTTTTGGAGTATAAATAGTTGGGGTTTTGGCAGCAACCGTTGGACTGGATCTGACCAATCTAAGTCTATGAGCACGAACTGATGAAGCCTGCTCGGATAAGCGGTGAAACGTCTTCCAAGACAAACCAAGCAGTCCAGTTGCGAACGTTTAAATGCTCTGACATGTATTCTTATTGGTACTATATGTAATTGGTGTGAATAAAAGGTGTGGAAAAATGCATGTTTTAATTACCATTTTTATTAGCACAAGAGGTTGTACACCACCAACATCATGTAACATCTCACAGCAAGGAAGTCTTTTATCAACACCTGCTTCTTAAGTCTTGAGCAAGTCAACTAAGTGTGCATTGCAAGGTGCAGTCATCATCTTGTAAAGAGCACACAGATCCATCACTGTTTCTATTCATTACAATTACACTCAGCTGAAAATAATATTTATGTACATTCATATGCAAAGCATTTTACATGATATATCATATCAAATATATAATCTAAATTAATACAACCAATTAGCATGCGAGGCGGGCGTGCATTTTTTAACAATAGGAATTGTTATTTGCACACAGACGCATTTGGGTGACAGACCAGAGGCTATATTGAGTGTTGACAGCTTCCGATGTATGTGTCTGTGTGTACTATATAGGTAAAAAGACTCAGTGCAGCACAATGGAAGTGTTTGATCATCAAGTTTGCAGAGTCAAGAAACAGAACCGACTGAAACACATTTAAGCAAAGTGTGTTTTGACAATACGCAAATGCGGCGCGATGGAGTGACGTCAGACGGCGACTTGAGAGCTGTCAGTGAATGCTATTTTGCTTCTGAGCAATTTTATGGATTATCATACTAGTTCATTTTTTCACTTTTTTGAGTGGATTAATATTGGCCTGTGGATTACTTGATCATTAAAGGGGAACATTATCACAATTTCAGAAGGGTTAAAACCATTAAAAATCAGTTCCCAGTGGCTTATTTTATTTTTCGAAGTTTTTTTCAAAATTTTACCCATTACGCAATATCCCTAAAAAAAGCTTCAAAGTGCCTGATTTTAACCATCGTTATATACACCCGTCCATTTTCCTGTGACGTCACATAGTGATGTCAACTCAAACAAACATGGCGCATAGAACAGCAAGCTATAGCGACATTAGGTCGGATTCAGCCTCGGATTTCAGCGGTTTAAGCGATTCAACAGATTACGCATGTATTGAAACGGATGGTTGTAGTGTGGAGGCAGGTAGCGAAAACGAAATTGAAGAAGAAACTGAAGCTATTGAGCCATATCGGTTTGAACCGTATGCAAGCGAAACCGACGAAAACGACACGACAGCCAGCAACACGGGAGAAAGCGAGGACGAATTCGGCGATCGCCTTCTAACCAACGATTGGTATGTGTTTGTTTGGCATTAAAGGAAACTAACAACTATGAACTAGGTTTACAGCATATGAAATACATTTGGCAACGACATGCACTTTGAGAGTGCAGACAGCCCAATTTTCATCAATTAATATATTCTGTAGACATACCCTCATCCGCGCTCTTTTCCTGAAAGCTGATCTGTCCAGTTTTGGAGTTGATGTCAGCAGGCCAGGGAAGCTAGGGTCGATATTCTTCTCTTGATCATCTTCGGTGGCATAAGGGACGGTGTGAGGCAAGACATCCAGGGGGTTTAGCTCGCTCGTCTGCGGGAACAAACTTCCGCCATTGCTTGCCGTGCTACCGAGTTCCTTTGTCCCTGAATTGCTCACACACTCCGGCAGATTCAATGAGGGTCTGGCGGCAGATTTCTTTGACTTTATCGTTGGAAATGCATCTGCTTTGAGTGTCGCAGGATAGCCACACATTCTTGCCATCTCTGTCGTAGCATAGCTTTCGTCGGTAAAGTGTGCGGAACAAACGTCCAATTTCTTGCCACTTTCGCATCTTTGGGCCACTGGTGCAACTTGAATCCGTCCCTGTTCGTGTTGTTACACCCTCCGACAACACACCGACAAGGCATGATGTCTCCAAGGTACGGAAAACAGTCGAAAAAACGGAAAATAACAGAGCTGATTTGACTCGGTGTTTGTAATGTGTTTGAGAAAATGGTGGATTGCTTCCCGATGTGACGTCACGTTGTGACGTCATCGCTCCGAGAGTGAATAATAGAAAGGCGTTTAATTCGCCAAAATTCACCCATTTAGAGTTCGGAAATCGGTTAAAAAAATATATGGTCTTTTTTCTGCAACATCAAGGTATATATTGACGCTTACATAGGTCTGGTGATAATGTTCCCCTTTAAGAGGAAGGTTGATGAAGAGAGGTAGCGGCAAGCGTGAGTAAAGTGCGTTCACTTCAAACTGACACTAACTCTTATTAGCGTGCGCGACTTTGAGGGACCTTTGGGGAGGAAATATTGTTGTGTAACAAACTTTTGTGTGATAATTATTCCTTATCTGTGATTATTCCAAGCTGATTTTTTAATGTGTGACAGCGTGTCATGACTACGACGCTCAACTGGATAAAAAAAAAACAGATAGCCGTATCATTTGTCCATAACTTTAACGGTCCAGGAGCACCGACCCGATTAGGAACCCGTACCAAAAAACTACCGGCACACAATATTCATCCCTAGTTGGGACATGTTAGCATCTACAATTTAGCAAGTTGTTTGTCCAAATATTAAACACCACTCCTCCAATTAATACATTGTCAAATGCAGAGGTGGGCAGAGTAGCCAGAAATTGTACTCAAATAAGAGTACTGTTACTTTAGAGATTTATTACTCAAGTAAAAGTAAGGAGTAGTCACCCAAATATTTACTTGAGTAAAAGTAAAAAGTATGTTGTGAAAAAACTACTCAAGTACTGAGTAACTGATGAGTAACATACACACACATATTATATATATATATATATATATATATATATATATATATATATATATATATATATATATATATATATATATATATATATATATATATATATATATATATACATATATATATACACATACATATATATACACATATATATATATATATACATACATTGATATATACAGTATATAACTTATATTTATTTATTTTGCCGTTTTTGTTCACGTTAAAGGTGTTTTAATGAATATACATGCATGTTTAACACATATAGATTCCTTTCTTTCATGAAGACAAGACTATAAATTGGTGTATTACCTGATTCTGATGACTTGCATTGATTGGAATCAGACAGTAGTGCTGATAACGTCCACGTTTTCAAATGGAGGAGAAAAAAAGTTCCTCCTTTCTGTCTAATATCACATGAAAGTGGTTGGTTTTTGGCATCTTATTTATCCGTCCTCCATATTCGTTTTTATACACTTTACAAGAAATACATTGGCGGCAAACTCCCGAGCTTGCTAGCTTGTTTGCGCAGGCTTTCGGAGACTCTTATTTTGAAAGCGCAAGCGCGATGGAGCGGCACTTTTATTGTGAAGACAGGAACTAGGCTTTTGACGGGATGTACGGTTGAAATAAAAAAAGGGTCTTTTTTCCTTCACACTTTTGATTGATTGATTGGAACTTTTATTAGTAGATTGCACAGTACAGTACATATTCCGTACAATTGACCACTAAATGGTAACACCCCAATAAGTTTTTCAACTTGTTTAAGTCAGGTCATGTGACTCCTGGCTCTGTTTGATTGGTCCAACGTCACCAGTGACTGCATCTGATTGGTGGAACGAAGTGAACGTCACCAGTGACTGTATTTGTTGAAACGTAGGCACTATGAAGGTCTGTCTGACAGACCAAAACAAACAAAGCGTGCATTAACAGATCGATAAAAATTAGTAGCGAGTAGCGAGCTAAATGAAAGTAGCTAAATGAAAGTAGCGGAGTAAAAGTAGCGTTTCTTCTCTATAAATATACTCAAGTAAAAGTAAAAGTATGTTGCATTAAAACTACTCTTAGAAGTACAATTTATCCCAAAAGTTACTCAAGTAGATGTAACGGAGTAAATGTAGCGCGTTACTACCCACCTCTGGTCAAATGTGTCTGTGTTAAATTATTAAATACAATGTCATTCCATTTACCTTACTTTATCAAAAAGTATTTTTGTTTAATTTGGTTATTTATTGTCATCATCATCAGGTCCCTGATTCACTTCAGTGAGTAACACATCAGAACTTGACTTAGTAAAATGATTGGGTTGATCATTACTAATGTGTGGAGTCTGAATCTCTCCAGGTGTCTGATACGTGTGAGTGACAGAAGGAAAAGCTCTGACTCCCTTAGGAAGAAGTTGTTTGGTCTAATCTTCTGGTTTGCATGTGTAAAACTATTTTATTTTTTTTGTGAAAAATGGTGTCGACGAGCAATTTCTATTTAATGGACACATGGATGTAGTGATCATTCTGGTTTCTTGCTTGAGGACACTTCCTTGTAAGGAGAGGAAAAGTACAATTTGAAACCACCAATTAGTCAGATTAAATATCTTGAAATCTTGCCTTGGGTTAGGACAAACAATGGTTACGATCGGCTTGGGGGAAATTAGACATTATATTAGGAAATGATTGTGGTTACGCAGGATTAAAGGATGAATAATCATGGCAGGCCTGCAGAAAATTCAACACCAAAGTTGGTACTGGACATCACGTTAGAAATCAAATTGTGGGTTGCGAATCCAATGTAAGCACAAAAGTGTGCAAGAGCAGTAGAAATATGTCTGCTGAGTTCCAGAGATGATGGCGTAAGGTCTGCTTGGCAGAGGAGAAAAGGGCCTCCATATAAATGGGAAATTAGTGGGGGAGTGTGGTCAAAAGTAATTAAGTGCCCCCCTCAGCACTGTCCATTAGCCCTGACACGATGACACAGAAGGAAAATAACATCCATGTCAACTGTGACAGCCGCCTGCTCTGATCAGATAAACATTTTTTTGTTTTGTTTTGACGCCTGATTAGAAAATGATTAGCCAGCGTGCCCGTCTCCTCCTTACCCTTCACCTCCCCTGTTGCTTGACTGACAGATGTGGTGATATGCTGGAGGGCCTGCAGGCCCTCTTCCAGACACACACACACGTGCAAGCGCACATGAACACACACACTCACACAAACACAAATACACATTTTCTGGCTACCTGTAGCCTTTTTACTGCCTTCTTTGCTTTGGGAAAAAAGAGTGAACATATTAAATCTATATTCTCTTTGCGGTTATCTGGTAGGATTGCACTCTTAGACCATAATAGTAATATATATTTAAAAAAATGTTTTCTCAACCAACCGGCTGGTATCTTCTTCCGCTACTGGAGGCCTGGGAACTTGCAGGTTCTGCGCAGGATCTTAGCTGTTGCCAGTATCGCGCTTTTCTGGACGAATATGTCAGATGTTGTTCCTGGTATCTGCTGGAGCCATCAACCTATTTTGCCCTCAGTTGCCCACGATCAATACTGACACCACTGTTGCTTTCAGACCCCACATTTCCTCTTGTTCTTCTTTCAGGTCTTGCTATTTTCACAGCTTTTTGTGTTCCTTTTTCAGGAAGTTACGGTCACTCTGGTTTGGTATATTCATCATTACCACTATCTTCTGATCTTTATCCATGGCTGGTTGGCTATCACCATTTTGTCAGTCTTGATCTGGAAGTACCATCGGATTTTGGCCTGGTTGGTCCTCTGGTGGTATCTCCTAACGTGACTCTGGGAGTTCCAGTCAATTTTTGGGACAGATGCTACGGTACACTATGCCTGCTACCTGGTAGTGGCGTTCCATGTCTGCTTTGCCAGTCAGCTACACCCTGCTGTGATGTGATTCACTGTCTGATGTGGTAGATCCCGGCCCCAATAATCTTGTGTTTAGGGCTTGTTTTTGTGCTGTCGTGATTCGTGCCTCTGTGCTGTCTTCCAGTCCAGCCTTTTCCAGCCATTGGTATGTTCTCTCAATGTCAGACACCTCTTCAATTTGTGGGTGGTACATGCCATGCAGGGGCTTGTTTTTTTAATGAAAGCACAACTGGGAACTCCTATTTACTGGGCTTCTGTTGCCTGAGGCATTTACTTAGCAGGTATGTTGTATCTGATGTATTTCTAGAAACCTGTTGTTTCCCCTTGTAAAGTCTCTGTGACACTAATTAGTCTGCAGCCCTCCTATTTTCGCTTTGTGTATAGCCTCAGGATGCTGTACTTGAGGTGGAACCCTCCCCGCATTGTACAGTAAGGAGTTTTTTTGTCTTGGTATCAGTGGCTTGCATCTGTTTCAGTGAACATGGTATTATGACATCAATGTGTCTGATTACTGGAAGCATATACCATACTATCCGGACTATAAAGCCACTACATTTTTCCAACGCTTTGAACCCTACAGTTTATAAAATAGTGCGGCTAATTCATGGATTTTTCTTTGCTCACAGCCATAATATTTTGTATTCAACAAATAGTTTTCATGTTACACCAATAGAGACATTGAAAACGTGTGTCATTGTTTGTGCTACGGCAAGTCCGCTCACTGCAGGTGTTGCATGTTGAAAATATGTTTCCTGTTTCATGCCTTAACAATCCATAGCATTTCTGCTCAAAAGGATTCTTCATTTATCATTTTAAGCAACGTTTGTAAGTTTGCCAATGTAACTAAAACAATTCATACTGACTAAAATGTTGTATGTGTAATGTCTGTAGAAGTATTTTCATGCATATTTGTACATGCAACCTTAATGTAAACAAGCTGGAGTCGTTAGCATTAACAAAGATGCTAACACGTTAACAAGAGTCTGTGTTAGCAATATTAACTTACAATGGCATTATTTTGTATTGTTTCAGTTTTTTAAATATATCAAAACGTCACCGTGCAGTTATTATGTCTGTTTAGCTGATTTGAAAACGAGCTTACGCATGGAGTGGGTCCATGACGATGACTTCTGTTTTGTTTGATCAGACGTTTTACTGCTTTGTGACAGGCACCATTTGGAAAAAAACCTTTATACGAAACAAGCTTACGCACAGAGTGGGTCCATGACGATGACTTCTGTTCTGTTGCTTAAATACGGGTGCTCTCTATAGCCCGGGAAATATGGTAGGTGTTAATGGCCTGAATCTTATTCTTGCTGTTCAGCTGACTCTTCAGGATCTTCCTCACTTTCTGCTGGTATTTGGCTGTGGTTGAACCCAGGAAAAAGGAAAAATAAAAGCTGGTGGAATAACAAAAAGCTGAAAGAAGAACTAAGGAAATGTGGGGTATAAAGGCAGCGGTGGTTCCAGTAGTTCACTTAACACCTAAATTGGTGTGAAAACAATCAAAACTACCCAGACTGTCCCATTCATGGTTTTTATTGGCATCTACTTTGCCAATACATGTTTGTCTTACTTCAAATAAAATACATATAATAAAAAGACACTTTTGTATGGGTGTTTATAAAAATAATGGTACTGTCACATCCCTGATGTTGATCATTTACCTGCACCTGATGTTTGACACTAGCTTTACACAGTTAGAGATAAGAACAACAGATAAGAGTGTCATCTCAAGTGCAGTCATGTTACACACTCCAACAGCAACACGGGCATTTTACAAACAAAGACTTTGGACATCTTGTTTTTGTGTGCAATTTCATTGACATTTTTGTTTTATTTGACTTAATGTTGCAGACATTGGAAGACGACTCTGTGTGATTATGATGACAGATGAACTAATCGATGATGGCCATGTGATTTTTTGGTTTGATAAAGATGAGTCGAGCACAAGATGCCCTTGTGTTTGTTTCAGTAGTAGGTGCTTACATTTTGATAAGGCTGTGATAAAACAGGATAAGGACAGTATCTTGAATATTTGCATGTATTGATTTATTGTCGTAAAACAAGGGATGAGCAGCAGCATGACCATTGCCACCATCCTGCCTTAAAAAATGCTTGACCACAGAGGATTTTTCATTCTTTCTCACTAAATAAATCTAACATGAATTTAATCTAAAATGAGGTGATTTGTGGATCACTTTTCTCTAAGTTAATGCCAATGCTCATGTGAGTTTCCAAGCGGATCATGTAAAAGGCTTTTATGGGTATCTTGCTATCTTCATTCCCTTCTTATTAAAGTAATAAAAAGATATAAACTTTGGACCCAATGAACACAAAGTGTATCCTCTCCATGCATGGATTTCTATGACCGCATAGCGTAAAGAATAATTTATTAATTTTCTGCCACTTATCCAGTGGAGACCATCCCAGTGAGACAAAGCTGTGGGGTACAGCTGGGACTGATCAGCAGTCAATCATAGGGCATGTACAGTATAACGATGGCCAGCCAGTGTGGCTGTGCCACGCGTCCTTCAGTATACCTCCACGACAACTTCAAGAGTGAGCTGGCTGCCAAACTAGCCAGTCCGGGCCCAGTGGTCAGCACACGTGCCTGTCATTGCATCTCTGTGTGAAATGTGATAAAGGCAGGGGGCTGAACCACCTGAGTTCCAGTGTGCTGTGACCCGGATGAGAGTGAGGATTTAGGGGGGTGAGAGTAACAGAGCCCAGCCAGTGTATGAGCTACTGCATTGCCTCTCAGTTGGTAAATGTTAATTCAAGACTAGGAACCATTCCTCTCACTTGTATAGTAGAAGGTTGTGGCCATAAAGCGAGAAGTTGGTCAACTTTGACATTCAACTTTTACCCAGAGATGGCTAAAAAGACACCGCTTTTTTATTGTATTTTTTAACTGCATGATTGATGCTTCATTTAAAAGGGAAGATATGAACATCCCATCACTGGGCAGCCCAGTGAGAGCAGATATTGTACAGTAAGTGATTGTTTGTAGTGGAGTTGTACGGTATACCGGTACTAATAAAGTACCGCGGTACTAATGGTATTTGGGCTTCATAACTTCCGATGAAGGTGATGCTTTTAAATACGGACGCGCCACGCTGCAAGCAGTGCAAGTGCTGCTTTAAAACATGCCTCACCAAAAATCGTTTGAAAGTATTACCATCTTTGCTTCAAACTTAAGGAAACTTTTAAAAATCAATCATCTAGACCTGTACCGGGAGTTTAACGGTAATGTAGTAAACTAGATACCCTTCTGTGCAAATACAGATACGTAGACACACACAGCTGGTTGGCTTGTTACAAATTATTAGCGCTGTCCAAAACGCCCACGTAGCGTAAACTAATTTAAGTGAAACTACTGAATTTTATTACATATTCCTACAATTTGTGTTTTATATTTTACAATGTGCCACATGTCTTATATTGTGTACTTGTAGCCGTATTGCTTTTAGTATTTACTAATGATTGTATTTTTCCTAAAGCACAGACCAGGAATGGCAACCATAAATCATGAAGCATTTAATATAATGTCAATTAAACTTTCCGTTCTATTCTAACCTAACCTGATAAACAAAAGCCCAGTGTGTTTAATGCCTTTTAATTTTTTATTTTAGTCGTCTATAATTGTTTTTTGAGTGTAATATGAAACATATGTTTAATGTATCATAAGATTTTCTGTTAAAATGAAGCCAATAATGACATTTGTTTGGGGTCCCCTTTATTTTGAAAAGTATCAAAATCATTGTGGTACCGGTACCAGAACATTGGTATAAGAACAACCCTAGTTTGTAGTTTGTATTTCTTGTTTAGCACTTAGTAATATTGCTACTTGCTTGATCTGCTCATCATTCAGGTTCTAAAACGTGTATCTTATCCTACTTATATTCAGGTTCAACAATATAAAGTCATGATGATCATTTGTCCCAAAAGAGTCAATGTTGTCTCTTATAAAGTCTGCCATGATTTGTAGTAGTTGTTATTGTTGAAAAAAATAGCAAACGTTCTGATGCGTCTGTGAAATTAATCTGCAGTCGTAAGTTTAATATGCAAAAAATACGTAAGTATTACATGTTATTATTAATGTGCCTGTTACTACATTGCATGTATACTTACAGCATGTATGTAAAACGTTGATGGAGGTTTTATAGATTGGATTCTATTAGTGCCATTGTTAGTTGACTTTTGCTAGCATTTATTTACTAGTTAGAATGCATAAAATGTGTGCTTGTGTCACCTAACGATTGTGAATTATAGGCAAAATTCTCAAAAACGTGCAGTTCCCCTTTAAACTCTAATAAGCATATACATAATTAATGTGCACCTCTTTTATTCAAGTTCATTCAATTATCTTCCAAAATGTGTGCAGGTGTTGTCTATCATGTTATTCCTTGCCCAAAAACACACTCCCTCTCTTAGCAATAATAACAAGCGTTGTGCAATCACAGATGTTCTTGACACGCTAAACTGACAGAATCATGTGTTTCTGCACATGGTGCTGTGCCTTGGCCTTTGATCGCTGGGTGACTCACTAACAGCGGTCACATTTCACAGCATGCTCACAGATCTGTTAAAAATAATTAACTAAGACATGGTGGAGAAAGAAAAAAAATGAAGGTATATAAATAAGAAATGTTAAATTTATGATTTAATGGCTGCAGAACACACGTGTAAAAAAACATATTTTACATCCAACAAACCCTCAACATTGAATTACATAAATATTTTTTTTTTTTATGATATTAATTGATATGTGTCTCCAAACAACAAATTAAAAATACATATATACTGGACATGCTGCAAAGCAAACAATTGCAAAATAATGCAATACAGTAACAAAACTATCACTTTTCTATAATTATACATATGGGTTTAAAAAAAGAAAAAAAAAAGAAAGAAAAAAAAAAGAAAAAAAAAAAGGTGGGCTTCACGGTGGCAGAGGGGTTAGTGCATCTGCCTCACAATACGAAGGTCCTGAGTAGTCTTGGGTTCAATCCCGGGCTCGGGATCTTTCTGTGTGGAGTTTGCATGTCCTCCCCGTGACTGCGTGGGTTCCCTCCGGGTACTCCGGCTTCCTCCCACTTCCAAAGACATGCACCTGGGGATAAGTTGATTGGCAACACTAAATTGGCCCTAGTGTGTGGATGTGAGTGTGAATGTTGTCTGTCTATCTGTGTTGGCCCTGCGATGAGGTGGCGACTTGTCCAGGGTGTACCCCGCCTTCCGCCCGATTGTAGCTGAGATAGGCTCCAGCGCCCCCCGCAACCCCAAAGGGAATAAGCGGTAGAAAATGGATGGATGGATGGTTTAAAAAGGCTAGGTTCAAGGTACATTAATTTTAAACTCTCAGACGAGCGAGTGTGTTTGCTTTTTCTTTGGCTATTTTTTGCAATGCCATCACAAAAGTGTAACAGTGATGCAAAGGGAAACGTGTCCTGATTCACGTAAAATCCAGCGGTATCATTTTTTGATACCCATCGGACTGACTCAAAGCAAGCATGCCTGGCAGAAGTGCTCAAAAGTAAGGCTCTATTTTAAAATATGAGCTAGTTAGATGTTATTTTATTGGATATGCCATATGCATGCTACTGAATAGCATTATCGATTTTAACACCTCCAAATATTGTACTTAAAACTACAATTAAGATGCATGTTATGACAAAACAGCTGGCGTATAATAAGTACAATACTTACAGTATAAACACTTTGTAGGGGTAAAAAAAAGACAAGACTAGCACTTTCAAATTAATGACAATAGACTACTTCCTCATTATAGCAACATTCCTGAGACAAAAATAAATTAAAACATACTGGCAAATAAGACTCAGAAGTGTAGGAAAACAAGATATGGACAACCCAGATATCAATATAAGCTCAGTGTTTATTGTTAAATAAAACATTTATATTTCATCATGTAACAAATTAACATTTATTACCACATGAAAACACACAAATATGTACCGTTTAATACCGGTATGATAAAATATTACCTGTACAGTTAATCAAGATTAGGTTTGACCCATTGTTTCAATCATGTTTTATTGGGTAAAAAAAAGTTAATTCAAACTGATAATGACCAGCATTTTGGAACAGATTGAGTTTAAAGATCAGAAGCTAAACTGTAAACCCCAATAATATGCCATATTTCCAATAATTCCAGTGTTTTATTTTGCATACAACCTGTTTGAATAGTAATAAAGTATTGATGCAGTGTAGTTGTTTCAATTGAGCAGTGGTATTTGCTGACACGAGGAACGATCCAAGCCCACTATACCAGACTTCCTGTGAGATCTTCAATATTCATGTTGAAATGTGATGAAGTCATAGCTGAGTTCAGGATGAGCTAAGTTCGGGACCTTCCATTATGCCACAACAGAGTCTGGACGCCCGGCTGATTATAAATCACCTTGGAAACACACGGTGATGCAAAATCCATAATGCCAACATCATGCTCGGAACCATATTTAAGTATTCAGAAGCATTGCTGCGATTGCCTGTTAGCATGCGTTTTGCATTTATTTACCAATTAAAAATGCATTTGGTATGGATTTGAGAGTACTATGCAAAGCTGCAGTGCTCCTGTAAACAGATTATGGTCCTGGGGGACAGTGTGGTATTGAATGACTAAATAGGCCTGCTATGATTTATGATAATGCATAAGAGAACAGGACCTGAAACTCCAACTGGGAATTGGAATATTAACATATCACTACTATTATATTTCTGTTGCTGTTAGTAAACTTGACCTAAACGTGCTACTTATCCATTTAATTGTATTATACCTCTATAAGTGAGTTCTAATGACCAGTTTACGCAAAGAATGTGATGATGTTGGAAAAAGCGGAATAAAAGGAGAAGTTTCCTTCCCTCCAAAGGAATATGAGCTTGAAGCCCAGCCTGAACCTCAGCATGCTCTGATCTCCCAGCTTTAGCCTACACCCCATCACGAGGGGCCGCAGCCCATCTTAAACAGTGACTCCATGAGTGGGAGCGAGATGTTCATTAAGGTCTCTTTCATTTCATCTGACGGCTCCAACACTCAGAGCAAAGGGAGATTTGGGGCATCACTATATGTGACAGAAGAGCTTACAGAGGTAATCCCGCCTGCTTATCGGGGAATCATCTACTCTTCAAATTGCTCTTATTAACGGGTTTGCACTCGCACTTTGTGTAATTAACCAGTCTCTTAATTTACACTTATGCGCTTTAGTTTCTGCATTCAGCAGAGCAAACGTACTAAATATCTTTCATTCCGTGGCTCAGCTATGTTTCTGTCTAAGGCCCGAGCTATTATCCGTTTAGCAGTGGGTTTGCACAGACTTTAGAAGAAGTCGTCTTGTAGTTTAGTATTACAATAGGCCTGTGCTGCTACACCTCATTACAAGGGTTCCTGGCAAAGTCAAAGGGTTTTTTTCTATTTTCATTTTTAACCACAGAGTCACAGTTTAAACTATTACATTTTCAGTTAGCAAAGTTAGGTTCACATCATCTATTTTTATTTAATTTGGCCTTCCCTCCACAAAATGAGTTCATGCAAGTTTTAATATGCAAGGTTTCACATTTTAGTGTGGGCTTTAAAAGCTGCAAATGGCACCATTTAAAGCAGAGTTGGGTTATATTTTTTTTCCCTCCGGGGCTGTCCCTTTGTTCATAAGTGAAATGTATTCAAACAATACAATATGACTCGTGCAAATGTATTTACAATACAAACTCAATTCACAAACTTAATTGGTTCTTGAACACGGTTCGTAGATAGAAAACTTTGCATATTGAAGCACATTTCTTCATATGAAACAATGTTAACATGAGTAATGAGTTTCAGCCTTGAAAAATGTCTATATTTTAGTAAAAGTTTGGATACTTTGAATTAGGGATGCCCGATAATGGCTTTTTGCCGATATCCGATATTGTCCAACTCTTTAATTACCGATACCGATATCAACCGATACCGATATATACAGTCGTGGAATTAACACATTATTATGCCTAATTTGGACAACCAGGTATGGTGAAAATAAGGTCCTTTTTAAAAAAAACAAAAAAAACAGAATAAGATAAATAAATTAAAAACATTTCTTGAATAAAAAAGAAAGTAAAACAATATAAAAACAGTTACATAGAAACTAGTAACTAATGAAAATGAGTACAATTAACTTTTAAAGGTTAGTACTATTAGTGGACCAGCAGCATGCACAATCATGTGTGCTTACGGACTGTATCCCTTGCAGACTGTATTGATATATATTGATATATAATGTAGGAACCAGAATATTAATAACAGAAAGAAACTAAATGAGTGTGAATGAGTGTACATGGGCGAGGGAGGTTTTTTGGGTTGGTGCACTGATTGTAAGTGTATCTTGTGTTTTTTATGTTGATTTAATAAAAAAAACAAAAACAAAACAAAACGATACTGATAATAAAAAAGCGATACCGATAATTTCCGATATTACATATTAAAGCATTTATCGGCCGATAATATCGGCAGGCCGATATTATCGGACACCTCTGCTTTAAATACAATATAAAGCGTTATACAGTATTGCTTATCAAACAAACATAAGGAGGTGATGGATCAACTTTCTATTTAATGAAAAGTCCAAACAACATCAAATAGCTGAACTGTCCTCATTTTCCAGCCGCTCTGCTGACACGCACACACACTGTCCCAAACTCAGAGTTTGAAATCAGAAAACTCTTTAAAGGGGAACTGAACTTTTTGGGAATTTTGCCTATAATGCAAATTCTAATGAAAGACAAGAACATATATGGTTTTATTTTTTATATGCATTCTAACTCGTACATAAACATTAGCAAAAGTCAGCTCACAATGGAGGTAATGGGAGTTGCTCTATTCCGCCTATAAAGTGCTCTAAAAAAAACTCCATCAACATTTTATATACATGTTGTAAGTATATATGTAATGTAGTAACAGGCACATTCATAATAAGATAAGATATTTTGCTCATTTTAAGCGTATGGCGGCGCAAACATCTTACAAACGCATCACAGTGTTTGCTTTCCCACATCCTGAGAGCCAATAACGATAATATTGGGAGAAATGATGATCCTGAACCTTATATTTTTGAGCCTGAATATAAGGAGGATGAGCTACAGGTTTTAAAAGCAGTGTGCTAAACAGATCCAGCAATCGTTTAACACCAATGTAAGCGTCATTTAGCAGTATTGCTAAGTGCTGAACAAGATATAAAAAATAAAAACACTAACATATTAAAACAATCATTTACTGTATAATGTCTGCTCTTACTGGCACGCAGACTGATGAGATGTTCTTATCTTCCCATTTAGATGAAGAATTAATCACAATCGACTCAGAGGTTAAAAAAAAGAAAAGAGAAAAAAAATGTTTTTTTTAGGTTTTGTTTGCCATCTCTGGGTCTAAGTATAATGTCAAAGTTTACCAACTTCTCGGTTTATGGCCACATCCTTCTACTATCTAGGTCAGTGTTTATAAACCTTTTTTGAGCCAAGGCATATTTTTTGCGTAGAAAAAATCCGGAGGCACACCACCAGCAGAAATCATTAAAAAACGAAACTCAATTGAGGGTAAAAAGTCGTTGTCGCAGTTGTTGGATAGGACTTTAAACCATAACCAACCATGCATCAATATAGCTCTTGTCTCAAAGTAGGTGTACTGTCACGACCTGTCACATCATGCCGTGACTTATTTTGAGTTTTTTGCTGTTTTCCTGTGTGTAGTGTTTTAGTTCTTGTCTCGCGCTCTTATTTTGGTGGCTTTTTCTCTTTTTTTGGTATTTTCCTGTAGCAGTTTCATGTCTTCCTTTGAGCGATATTTCCCACATCTACTTTGTTTTAGCAATCAAGAATGTCTCAGTTGTTTTTATCCTTCTTTGTGGGGACATTGTTGATTGTCATGTCATGTTCGGATGTACATTGTGGATGCCGTCTTTGCTCCACAGTAAGTCTTTGCTGTCGTCCAGCATTCTGTTTTTGTTTACTTTGTAGCCAGTTTGGTTTTAGTTTCGTTCTACATAGTCTTCCCTCAGCTTCAAAGCCTTTTCTTAGGGGCACTCACCTTTTGTTTATTTTTGGTTTAAGCATTAGATACCTTTTTACCTGCACGCAGCCTCCCGCTGTTTCCGACATCTACAAAGCAATTAGCTACTGGCTGCCACTTACTGATATGGAAGAGTATTACACAGTTACTCTGCCGAGATCTCGACAGCACAGACACTCAAGAACAACACATAATTTGCAGACTATAATTATTGGTTTGCAAAAAATATTTTTAACCCAAATAGGTGAAATTAGTTAATCTCCCACGGCGCACTAGACTGTATTGTGTCGTGGCACAGTGGTTGAAAAACACTGATCTAGGTGACAGGCATGATTTACAATCTATAATTAACTCTCACTAGCTCTGTATGTCAATATAGCAGCACAAAGTAGTTTGCTCTCAGTGATCATGGCGGCACTAAAAATAGTTTGTCTGCGTTGGTTATTATAATAACAATATGCTAATACTTAATAATACAACTCAGATCACAAGATGTACTTTTGTAAATTGAGCATTGTTGGCATATTTTAGATGTTTTTTAGAGGTCTTTATGTGCTCTTGTCTTACATAATGATTGTGATTGATAGGCAAAATTCCCCCCCAAAAAGTGCAGTTCCCCTTTAATTTTAACAGCTATGATAAAATATAAACTCCCATAAGAATAGTCAGTTAATCGTCTTTGCATGCTGAGGAAGGGAGGGTAAGGTTGCAGTGTCTACAACGCTGTGGATTGTGCAATTTTGCGACCATCTACTATGCATATTAATCTGTAACGTTTTGGCATGGGGTGGTGTTTGCGCTTCCAAGACGAGAATGACATGAGGCAGTTTGCAGGTAAAAAAGTGTTTCAATCCAATACACAAGGCACAATTACAAACAGCGTGCCGCTGGGAAATTCCCGAGAAGCTCAAGGCTAACTGAAGATAGCATAGCACATTGGCGTTGTTAGGCCTATTTTAGGGGGGCTCAAGCCCCTCTAAAATATTCTTAAGCCCCCCTAAATAATTTGGTGTTATATATATGTATATATATATATATATATATAAATATATATATATATATATATATATATTTGTTTTTTATTTTATTTTTTTTACAAATACATGCCGACATATTCATTATAAAGTGGCCCGAATATGAGTTTAAATAAATTAATCATATAACCTGTCATTATTCACTCAGTTTCCCCTCACTTCATATCGTAAATCACCAAAGATTATTCCCGGGCGCGGAACCGCTGCTGTCCACTGCTCCTCTCACCACCCAGGGGGTGAACAAGGGCATGGGTCAAATGCAGAGGACACATTTCACCACACCTAGTGTGTGTGTGTGCAGGGGCGCCGCTAGGGATTTTGGGCCTCATGAAAAGAATCTTTACAGGGCCCCCAACACAGTGTCATTATTTTTTCTGTATTATAATTTCATCATCATTAGGGGCCTCTCTGGGCCCCCTCCATCATGGGCCCCTAGAATTCGTCTCCTTTACCCCCCCTTTTTGGCGCCCCTGTGTGTGTGACAATCATTGGTACTTTAAGGGAGAGAGCCCCTTTAGTGTGTCGGTATCCAATCCATTCCACTTGTTCATATAGAAAATGCCCACATCACTCAAAATCCAGTCCGCATTTTCTCTGCGACCTTGCCTGCGGTCCTTGGACTTGTTCATACAGAAAATGCCCACATCACTCTTGTAGAATCTATATAAAGTAATATACATTAGTCTAATGTTAAAACAATGAAAAAAACATTAAATATATTTGTTTTATTGTATTGTTACATTAATAGCTGTTGTATTGTTGGCTTGGTAAACATTTCATAGGATTTTCAGAGGGAGGAAAAACCAAGACATTTAATATAAAATGTCAAATTAATAAATACATTAAAAGAAAAAGAAAAAAAAATGGTTAAAAGCCATCATCCCGGGGAGCATTTCATTTCGTCCCGTGCATTTTTTAAATAATAATAACAATGAATAATTTCTAAGTCATTGTTAGCCGTTTGTGAAGTTTTGTGCTCGTGCGCTACGTTCGCTCGCGTCCTGTGCATCTCCTGAGGGCTAAGCCCCCCCTGTCCTTAAAAGCTAGTGACGCCCCTGGCATAGCATAACATGGAACCGAACAGGCATAAACTAGAGGGTAGCATGAAGCCAAACAAACAGTTACATAAGGCGAACAAGAATCCTACAAGGACTGGCGACGTGAGACGGTGATATCAAGGTGCATGATTAGTGATGGCAGCATGTGGGGACACTAATCAACAAAACAGAAACCGGTGTGTGAGCTCAAACACTCCTAGCAACGGGAACGTATACAAAGGAGGGCAAGCAGCGCTATGAAAAGAACTAAACACAAAACCTAGGAAAATCTTCCTGGATTTACAGTGTGTTAGCTATGGAGAACATCAGATAGGGTGGAGGCTGCTGCTTCTGAGACAGTCAGACTGCAATCATGCAAATGTAATCCATGAGAATTACAGGCAATCATTTTATGTTCACAGTAAGTAGTCACATGTTTTACAAAGAGCTGCTAACATGGTAGACAGTGTTAGTTAGTTACTTGCAGTATTAACAGCAGATGATGTGCTGACATTGCCCCTGCATTTGGGTTAAAACTCACTCAGGTCTTGGAAAAACCAAAAATGTGACATTCATTCTAAGTTGTCATATGCTGTCAGCTATTTTGTCTGCGTAATGGTAGTATTTCCTCCCTTTGATGAATTATCCACTTTGAAAGTTACCCTAATGTCATCCCTTCTCGTGAAATGTAACTCTTGAGTGTTTATGCCACTTGGAGCCGTGCGTGGTGAGGTCATTTGCGCCACAGGAATAGGTAAGGGGATCGTTTGCAAATTTGGCAAAATATTGCCAGGTTTTGAAACACTGGCAATTGGTTCTCAACAAGAACTGGTTTTCAATTCCCATCGCTAATACTTGCAGCTTAAAGAAACACAGAGATCACTGCAGCAGAGGGCTCTCCTTGAACAATCAACAGAAGAAGACAAAAACATGTGTGATACTATCATGACAGGGTGTTTCCCTTTGTTGGTTCTGTTATAGGAACCTTTGAAATGTAATTAGATTTTATCAGTCAGTAAAAAAAAGGCCTTGTGTCGGGGTCAACTGTACAACTGTATATGTCATGTGATTACAACATTAAACTCTGATAAGGGAAGCATTTCAGTATGAATGAAAATGCGGCCTTTGGTCTTTTATGCTCTTTAGTCCATTCTTACTGCCGGCTTGTAAAAAAAAAGTAGTTACACTGGGTTACTGCAAACAGTGAGACTGCAAGGGAGCCCAAAACATCTGTTAGGGACTTTTGCAAAAGACTTTATAACACAAAGATGACCTCCACATTCAAAAAGACCGTTACAGCTGGAGGCAAAAAAGTTAAGGTTAAGGTACCAGTATAATGGAAAAAACAAGTTGCCTCTATATATGATTTATGACATCAATAGACTGACAAAGTTTGCGAGTAAATAGACATGATCAAAATAGTATAAATCTCACAGAAATTACTGAGCCATTTTGAGAGTTAATGAGCAAGCCAGTAACTTGATCTGTGACGTAGCGGGAGGAAAACAGATCCCTTCCCCACCAACAACATTTCTAATCAAGCAGACTTAGTGACAACCAACGATTAATTTATGGAAAATTATGATCCATAACCTTATATTTTCAAGCCCAAACACAAAGAGGATGAGCAACAAGTTTTAGAAGCCGGGTGCCAAACGGATGCAGCTTTATTGAAACAATATAGCATTAGTAGCATTGTTAAGTGCTAAACATACAAACTAGCCAAATTAAAACAAATACTTACTGTACAATTTCCACTCTCACTGGGATGCCAACTGACGGGACGCTCACAAAATACAGTTTGGATGAAGAATCAATCACAATCCTCACGAAGGGTAAAAAAAAGTTGCTGCAACTAGCGTCTTTTTCGCCATCTCGGGGGATGTGAAAGTCAATGAGCCTCTAGGTCCATGGCCACATGTGTCTACTACCAGGTGGGAGATGTAGAACTATAATCTAGAATTACTTTTAGCAAGTTTGAGAAGAACCAAAAGCAAACGTTGGCTTAGTGCATCAACAATAGCAGTGTAAACTAACATTAGCTCACTGCTATCAATGTGCCACTAAAATAGGCCGTATGCGTTGGTGCTTATAATAACAATATCACCCATATTTGGTTAATTTTCAGGTCACGACATGTAAATGGAGTGTTGTTGGAGGTTTATGGATGTTTTGTAGAGGGTATAATGGGGCAATAGAAGACCCTCCATCTGTTGACTCAATTGTTAGCTACTTATTTACAATTTAGAATGCATAAAAAAAGCTAAGCATATGTGTTCCTGTCTTACATAAGGATTGTGAATGATGGACTGCACAGCCAACCATCCATCCATCTTCTTCCGCTAACCTGAGGTCGGGTCGCGGGGGCAGCAGCCTAAGTAGGGAAACCCAGACTTCCCTCTCCCTAGCCACTTCGTCCAGCTCCTCCCAGGGGATCCCGAGGCGTTCCCAGGCCAGCCGGGAAACATAGTCTACCCAACGTGTCCTGGGTTTTCCCCGTGGCCTCCTACTGGTCGGACGTGCCCTAAACACCTCCCTAGGGAGGTGTTCGGGTGGCATCCTGACCAGATGCCCGAACCACCTCATCTGGCTCCTCTTGATGTGGAGGAGCAGCGGCTTTAGTTTGAGCTCCTCCCGGATGACAGAGCTTCTCAACCTATATCTAAGGGAGAGCCCCGCCACCCGGCGGAGGAAGCTCATTTCGGCCGCTTGTACCCGTGATCTTGTCCTTTCGGTCATAACCCAAAGCTCATGACCATAGGTGAGGATGGGAACGTAGATCGACCGGTTAATTGAGAGCTTTACCTTCCGGCTCAGCTCCTTCTTCACCACAACAGATCGATACAGCATCTGCATTACTGAAGACGCCGCACCAATCCGCCTGTCAATCTCACGATCCACTCTTCCCTCACTTGGGAACAAGACTCCGAGGTACTTGAACTCCTCCACTTGGGGCAAGATATCCTCCCCAACCCGGAGATGGCACTCCACCCTTTTCGAGGCGAGAACAATGGACTCGGACTTGGAGGTGCTGATTCCCATCCCAGTCGCTTCACACTTGGCTGCGAACCGATCCAGTGACAGCTGAAGATTTTGCCCAGATGAAGCCATCAGGACCACATCATCTGCAAAAAGCAGATACCTAATCCTGCAGCCACCAAACCAGCTACCCTCAACGCTCTGACTGCGCCTAGAAATGATGTCCATAAAAGTTGTGAACAGAATCGGTGACAAAGGGCAGCCTTGGCGGAGTCCAACCGTCACTGGAAACGGGTTCGACTTACTGCCGGCAATGCGGACCAAGATCTGACACTGATCATACAGGGAGCGGACCGCCACAATCAGACAGTCCGTTACCCCATACTCTCTGAGCACTCCCCACAGGACTTCCCCAGGGACACGATCGGATGCCTTCTCCAAGTCCACAAAGGACATGTAGACTGGTTGGGCAAACTCCCATGCACCCTCAAGGACCTTGCCGAGAGTATAGAGCTGGTCCACAGTTCCACGACCAGGACGAAAACCACACTGTTCCTCCTGAATCCAAGGTTCGACTATCCGGCGTAGCCTCCTCTCCAGTACACCTGAATAGACCTTACCGGGAAGGCTGAGGAGTGTGATCCCACGATAGTTGGAACACACCCTCCGGTTCCCCTTCTTAAAGAGAGGAACCACCACCCCGATTTGCCAATCCAGAGGTACCGCCCCCGATGTCCACGCGATGTTGCAGAGTCTTGTCAACCAAGACAGCCCCACAGCATCCAGAGCCTTAAGGAACTCCGGGCGGATCTCATCCACCCACGGGCCTTGCCACCGAGGAGCTTTTTAACTACCTCGGCAACCTCAGCCCAAGAAATAGGAGAGCCCACCACAGATTCCCCAGGCACTTCTTTCTCATAGGAAGACGTGTTGGTAGGATTGAGGAGGTCTTCGAAGTATTCCCTCCACCGATCCACAGCATCGCAGTCGAGGTCAGCAGAACACCATCCCCACCATACATGGTGTTGACATTGCACTGCTTTCCTTTCCTGAGGCGGCGGATGGTGGTCCAGAATCGCTTCGAAGCCGCCTGAAAGTCATTTTCCATGGCTTCCCCAAACTCCTCCTATGTCCGAGTTTTTGCCTCCGCGACCGCTGAAGCCGCACACCGCTTGGCCTGTCGGTACCTGTCTGCTGCCTCCGGAGTGCTATGAGCCAAAAGAACCCGATAGGACTCTTTCTTCTGCTTGACGGATTTCTTCTGCTTCTAGGATTACCGCCACGACAGGCACCAACCACCCTGCGGCCACAGCTCCAATCGGCCGCCTCGACAATAGAGGTACGGAACATCGTCCACTCGGACTCAATGTCCAGTACCTCCCTCGTGACATGTTCAAAGTTCTTCCGGAGGCGGGAATTGAAAATCTCTCTGAAAGGGGACTCTGCTAGGCGTTCCCAGCAGACCCTCACAATTCGTTTGGGCCTGTCAGGTCTGTCCGGCATTCTCCCCCACCATCGCAGCCAACTCACCACTCATCGGTAGAAAGCTCCGCCCCTCTCTTCACCTGAGTGTCCAAAACATGAGACCACAAATCTGATGACACAACTACAACGTCGATCATGGAACTGTGGCCTTGGATGTCCTGGTGCCAAGTGCACATATGGACACCCTTATGTTTGAACATGGTGTTCGTTATGGACAATCTGTGAAGATCACAAAAGTCCAACAACAAAACACCACTCGGGTTCAGATCCAGGCGGCCATACTTTCCAATCACGTCTCTCCAGGTTTCACTGTCGTTGCCAATGCGAGCGTTGAAGTCCCCCAGTATAACGAGGGAATCACCTGGGAGAGCACTCTCAAGTACTCCCTCGAGTGAATCCAAAAAGGGTGGGTACTCTGAGCTGCCGTTTGGCGCGTAAGTGCAAACAACAGTCAGGACCCATCCCCCCACCCGAAGGCGGAGGGAAGCTACCCTCTCGTCCACTGGGTTGAACTCCAAAGTGCAGGCTCTGAGCCGGGGGGGCAACAAGAATTGCCACCCCAGCCCGTCGCCTCTCACTGCTGGCAATGCCAGAGTGGAAGAGAGTCTAGCCCCTCTTGAGAGAACTGGTTCCAGAGCCCTTGCTGTGCGTCAAAGTGAGTCCGACTATATCTAGCCGGAACTTCTCCACCTCGCGCACTAGCTCAGGCTCCTCCCCCGCTCGGCGAGGTGACGTTCCACGTCCCAAGAGCTAGCTTCTGTAGCCGAGGATCGGACCGCCAAGTGCCCTGCCTTCGGCTTCCGCCCAGCTCACAACGCACCTGACCTCTATGGCCCCTGCTATGGGTGGTGAGTCCATTGGAGGGGGGACCCACGTTGCCTCTTCGGGCTGTGCCCGGCCGGGCCCCATTGGGACAGGCCCGGCCATCCAGGCGCTGGCCTTCGTGCCCCACCTCTGGGTTTGGCTCCAGAGGGGGGCCCAGGTGACCCGTTTCCGAGCGAGAGAAATCTGGGTCCTTCGTTTTTATTTTTCATGGAGGTCTTTGACTGCACATAACTTTCCAATTTTTGCATATTTTCAATATGACTGATCTGATATGTTCGGAGTGCAGAAGCGTTTTTCCAGTGATGTCATCCAATCCTGAATCTACTGAAATTGCAGAAGATATTTGGAACGGAATATTCAAAATGACGGATTGAATTTGTGGCATTTTGTGATCTTTCGACGGTATTTTCACATACTTTACGGATTGTACATACAATTGGATATGGCTTAATGAATACAATGAAACACAATTAAGCATCAACTTGTTTTTTTTCTCCATTTTACTGGTACTTTAAAGCTGGCGGCTGGAAGTTTACAATTATATTAGTCCAAGGGCCAGAATTTTTCCCAGAAAATATTGTAAGGGCCAGTATTGTTAAACAAAGCAATACAATAAAATATATTAATACACATAATATTTTAATGATAACAATAATGTTGCTTTTGACCCTGACTGGGATGTGAACCGTTCATGGCCAAACGAGTCTTCACCAAGGTGAGGGAGAGTCTAAGGAATAATAGTCCAGGTGGCTTGGCACAACAAGGTTATCAGGCCTTGGTGGAACTTCCATTGATATGAAGAAATTGTGTACCTAATTAAAACTATAGTATGTGTAATTATTATATTAACATTAGTGTTGAGTTTATGAGAGTCAAATCAACATTCTTACAGTGCAGTTCAGTGATTAGGAATAGCCTTAACAGTTTCATGATGTTTTAATAAGAAGAAGAATATCCTTGCTCGGCGTCAGCTTGACCTGTCAGGAGGTCCGTAAAGACCGACAGCCTGTCAAGCTCAATACATATTGAGTTTGAAACTGTATAAAGTGGATTTAAATGTATATTTGCAACACTATTCTAACATTTAAAGAGTAATATTTAGCATATTCAGCAAGACTTCGAAACGGCCACCCCAGCTGCTAACTTGGACTCTGCAACCTTGTTGTTTGAGGATAAATGTGAAATGGAGGAGGCAGTAAAACGAGTGGAAATAAAGTGAAAAAATCTAATATTCGCTATTTACTTTGATACATGCTGTAATAGAAGCCAGCGACACACCATTTTTGCTATTAGCCTCAAACCAAGTGAACCAAAGGCTAACGCTAACAGCTTAACGCTAAATCTGATGTGTTCGAGAGGACAACTTTCTGATTGTTGGACAGCGAGGAAAAAACCTGACTTTTTATGTATACTTGTTTTGAAATTATATTGTTTTGTATCTTATTGTTTTTATTTTATTTACATACCCATCCATCCATCCATTTTCTACCGCTTGTCCCTTTCGGGGTCGCGGGGGGTGCTGGAGCCTATCTCTGCTACATTCGGGCGGACGGCGGGGTACACCCTGGACAAGTCACCACCTCATCACAGGGCCAACACAGACAGAATACACTTTTGTAAATTAAATCTAACCTAAGTTACAGGCCTTTTCTGCTTGTGCAGTGGTACTTAATGTATAGAGGGAATTAAAAAAAAAAAAAATTGTTAAAGTACCAATGATTGTCACACATACACTAGGTGTGGTGAAATGTGTCCTTTGCATTTGACCCATCCACTTGTTCACCCCCTGTGAGGTGAGGGGAGCAGTGAGCAGCAGCGGTGGCCGCGCCCGGGAATAATTTTGGGTGATTTAACCCCCAATTCAAACCTTTGATGCTGAGTGCCAAGCAGGGAGGTGATGGGTCCCATTTTTATAGTCTTTGGTTTGAACTCACAACCTACCGATCGCAGGGTGGACACTCTAACCACTAGGCCACTGAGTAAGTTGTTGAATTGTGACTTTTGAGTCATATTTTTTTTACCTAACCATTTCTAAAATGTATGATTTAAGTAGTCTTGGGGGGAGCAACATTCATCAAGTAAGCTAAAAGCCCCCTGCTGTTGTATACTAACTACAGTTGGATTAGGGAGCAACAACCAATGAATGGGAACTCCGGTTGCTCCACAATTCCTGGACGTGCAAAACATTGATTAAACTTTGACTTGTTCATAATATCAGTATGTTTTAATGCACATAATCAAAAATATATATCGCTACATTATGTCCCTTTACAGGCGCCACCAATTTGGACAGGAAAATCGCTCAATAAATGTCATTCCAATTTTTCTTTAAGGGATATCGATCTGATCTACAAAATAAAAGTTTCCCCAAATGAATGCTAAGATTGTTTATCTCGGTTTTAAGTCTGTTTACTACAATGGAAGGAAGCTCATAGATTTTACGTTGCAATAACCATATGCACCAAAATCAATAGTGTGAGAGTCGAGCAATAACAAGGAAAATAAATCAGCACGAGAGAGCAAGACACAAGATCCAGTATGTTTTTGATATATAAATGCTTAAAGTTATTTATTAGAATTATTACAATTAACTTTTCATAGTGTTCTGTTCCTACTGTTCGCCAACATTATTGGCCCCTTTTAAAACCTTAATTAAAACAGCCTACTTTACACCCCAGTTTGTGGGACCCATGTGCTGTAGGATTATGGGATTATATCAGTAGGGTCCTGCTTGTGAAAGCCCTCACGAGCAGCCAGTGTACAGCTGAAGAAATCATGTAGCACAGTGGAATCCTATGAGGAATTCTTACATGCAGGTCTAATATAGCCATAGCCTTTGTAAGCAGCGCAGCAGGTGAGCATCCAACACTATGTTTCCATATTGGCTCACCTGCAAGCATACAATGATAATCCATATATTGAGTAAATTAATTCCATTGAACTAGAATGTCACACATGCCCTAAAGAGGGTGTTGTTGTGTTCTCCCTTAACTGTAGCACAATTAATAATAAGACCATCACTGGTACAATTACAGCTGTTTGCAGGAGCCAGAATTCTCTCCTGCGGAAGTTCGATGCGTCTAATTAAAACTGCCGTCGTCACTTTGGCCCGAGAGTCTCAGAAGATACATTTCCCATCCAATTACAAGGATCATTTTATGAGTTGAAAAAGCGAGAGCAATTATTCTATCTGGATTGAAGCGCTTTCTATCGAGCGGTGGCCGAGGCTGTTCTAATATTAGTGCTTGTACTTAAAGCAGGAAAATAAAGGGGGCCAAGATTATTGTACTTTCTTGACGGGAGGAGTGTCGGCCTCCTACTGCTGCTCTCTGTGTGGCCAACCACTGTGTGCCCTTGGCCAATGCAGCATGCTTTTTCATAGAACACACACACACACACACACACACACACACACACACACACACACACACACACACACACACACACACACACACACACACACACATTTATTAATGTATATTATAGAATGCACACTATACCCGCAAACAAGGAAGAAATAGTGATTATAGTATCCTGCAGTACAATTATTTAAGGAAAAGCAGTTTAAAAAAAAAATAATAATAATTGCCCCCTAAGTCTGAAACTTTACCACTGTACCAAAAATTGGGAACATATCAGAATCAGAATCAGAATCAGAAATACTTTATTAATCCCCGAGGGGAAATTAAGATTTTCAGCACAATCCCATTCAAGATCAGACAAACATTGCAGGGAGACAGAACGAGATCGCTGACAGCTCTGCCAACTTCCGGCACCCCTTACAAAAAAGGTGAGAAACAGGTAAATGCTGGGGGGGTGAGGAAAAAAAAATCAGTCTAAGCCTGGGCCCCTGGAGAGAGGGTCCAGACTGAGGCCAAGAAAAAAAACCTCATAGCCATAGCACACATAAGCATGTGTGTAAGAGGGAAACATCAAACATCAAAGAACACAAAGGACATTAAAAACATTAAAAGAGCAGAGCTGATGCAACCAGCCATTTCGACATACAGCTACAAAAGTAAAAACGACAACAACAACAAAAAACTTATACACTGTGGTGGCCTCTGTGGTGTTCCACGCCATCGTCTGCTCGGGTGGGGGAGCATGGCCAGAGACAGGAGCTGACCCAAAGAAGCAACCAAGAGAGCCGACTCCACCCTCGGCCGCCCACTAACTTGGCCAGTGTCCAGTCTGCATGGATGAGCGAGGATGCGTCGAAAGAGACCGAAGTGTCTGATACACGCTCATTCAGCCAAGTCACTGTGAAGCTTGTCCGTCCCGGTGCTCAGCGCTTGCTCCGCAGCCCTGTCTCTTCATCCGCATCTCCTCTAGTCTCTCCAAACGGACTCTGGGGTGGCAGAGACCCAGCAGCTGGTCTCCATGGCCAAAAGGCTCCCGGGAGGCAGATCCAGAAGTTCATAAAAAAGCACCGCAGAAGTCACGAAAATGCCACCCCTTGGCGCACAGTCTCAAAGGGTCCATTTGTTTCAAATATGTCTCAAAATGAGCAAAATTGTGGAACACGAACCACAACTGATGTCAACATGACCTCAACAAGCTAGTCAACATGTTGACCAGCTTGTGGCAAAAGTGTCATTACTCATTATTAAGGGAATACATCTTATTTAAGGAATGTGTTTTATGCTGCCAATTCCGATACCAATCATCTGGAAGTGACATCGGCCGATACCAATACTGATCACATGTGTTAGCTGTATTTTTTTTTCACTCTGAGTGCTATTGACAGTTTAACAATAGCAACACAATATTGACAACATGTATTTTACGAAAAATAAACAAACGTTTTTTTGTTTTCGATCTAATCACTCTAGTATCGATCATATACTGATACTACCCTTGGTATCACTACTAACAATTTATGAATGAAACCGCCCTCCTCTTACATCATGTACTGTACTGACTTTTACAATTCTGACGCACCAACAGTTGTTATATTATCCTCTCTCGAGAATCGTATTAATCTACTTGTTAGTTTCATGTTAATAACTGCTTACTTTCTGCTGTAACTTTATTTCATCTACCACTGGTTTCTTGGTGTTGTTTAAAGATAGGCTAGCGGTTAGCTTAGCTATTAGCATTCCTGCTTCAGGTAGGGTTGCCAACTGTTCCTTGAAAAACGGAATTGTCCGGTATCTTTAAACAAAAGCACACGTTCCATATTGAGCTGTCAAGGGACGCACGTTGTCCCGTATTCTATTACCCTGAAAATAAAAAATATCGATAGATTCTTCTGAAAGCTTCACAAGTCTGCTACAGGATAAACCAATGGATGCCAGCGTGACTGGCATGCTGTCAAACTCATTGCCGCTTGACTTTTCTGGTATCTCTTTGTTCTGCCTTGGCTGCTGTCACTGCTTCAATATGGCGACAGTTAGCCTGCTAAAATGATCTGCCTGCCTTCTTGTAATCCAAATGTGACTTTTTACTTTTAAGGAAAAAATTGGGGAATGCAGAAATCAGCTTTGTCCAAAGGAGAAGTGACATCATGTCAATGAGGTACATGCTAACTTAGTAGTATTAAGTGCCATTCAACAACTCTGCTCTCTTGTTGGAATGTACTTAATCATAGAATTTGCACCCAATCTTATTAAAAAAGTGTTGATTTTGATTTGAGAATCGTTTTAAATGGAGAATAGATTCTGAATTGAATCGTTACCCCCAAAAATTTAATTTAATTGAATGGTTCCCAAAGATTCACAGCCCTAATATACTGTATACAGTATCAGTAGAAGCATTTAAGTCCCATCTTAAAACTCATTTGTATACTCTAGCCTTTAAATAGCCCCCCTTTTTTAGACCAGTTGATCTGCCATTTCGTTTCCTTTCTCCTCTGCTCCCCCCTCTCCCTTGTGGAGGGGGAGACACACAGGTCCGGTGGCCATGGATGAAGTGCTGGCTGTCCAGAGTCGGGACCCGGGGTGGACCGCTCGCCTGTGCATCGGTTGGGAACATCTCTGCGCTGCTGACCCGTCTCCGCTCGGGATGGTTTCCTGCTAGCCCCACTATGGACTGGACTCTTACTATTATGTTGGATCCACTATGGACTGTACTCTCACAATATTATGTCAGACCCACTAGACATCCATTGCATTAGGTCTCCCCTATAAGGGGGGGGGGGGGTGGGGGGTGGGGGGTGGGGGGGGTGTTGTGGGGGTTACCCACATATGCGGTCCTCTCCAAGGTTTCTCATAGTCATTCACATCGACGTCCTACTGGGGTGAGTTTTTCCTTGCCCTTATGTGGGCTCTGTACCAACGATGTCGTTGTGGCTTGTCCAGCCCTTTGAGACACTTGTGATTTAGGGCTATATAAATAAACATTGATTGCTTGATTGATTGAGTATCAGCCAGAGGGGATTTCCATTTGTGATCGTTTTTCGTTATATTGGTGGCAAACTCAATTTTACACTTGTGTGACTCTAAAGAATGCTTAAAAACTAAATGTGTGTCATATACTTTAAGTTAAGCTTATTAGTTCTATTTAGTGTTTACACTTATAAGACTGCTATATTTCTATCATGTTCAACCTTTGAGGTTCCGCTGTATGCTGGTTCTTAAACAAAAAAAATATTTTGACTTTCTAATATGCTGAATCTGCCATTTTGATAGCTATGCACAGCGGCTCTTAAAGGGAAGTTGAGGTGAATGCAATTTTGACATGCCCTAAATGCACTCGCACCATGGCTCGTAAACTTCGTGCCACAGATGGTTTAAACGGAGCTGATGCGATGTGACCTTTCACACAAGACCTGATAGCAACGCTTGCCTGTCTGTGCCAAAACACAATGAGAAACAACTACACTACATATCCAGTCCACACACATAAATCAGGCCTCCCACTAAGTCCAGCAGTGTGCTTTCACTCTCCATTATATTCCCAATTAGTGTGGACTCACAGAATTTAACATCATTTTCTCTTGTATGACCCACCGTTTACTGTACCACTGTGACTGTATTAGGACAGGAGGCTGCAGATCATCCTAGCCAGAACTGCCAGACTCAGGAACGTTTTTTTTCTTCAATCAGATCATTGAAATCACGAACTGCTCTGCCCCTTATACTGCCCCCCAACACAACAGGAAAGTGAAAAACAATTGTAGTTGGATATCTTTGTTTATAAAAAAAATTATATTTCTTCATACATATTAATTGGATTACCATACCTTACGGGCTGTAGAGGGCACCGGTATTTAAGCCGCACCTACCAAATTTTAGACAAAATAAATATTTTAGCATATATTAGCCGCACGGGACTATAAACCGCAGATATTTACTGGTACAAAATATTTTGTAAATATTTATGTACGTACCTTAACTGTTTCCAAACGGTGCCTTTCACACAAAACAAACAAAACAGAAGTCATCGTCATGCACCCACTAGCTGCTGAAGCTAGCTTTTCAATCAGCTAAACAGACTCAATAAATCCATAGTGACGTTTTGGTGAATTTGAAAAACTAAAACATTACAAAAAGAATGCCATTGTCATTAAATAATACTAACACAGACATGTGTATACGTGTTAGCACATTTGCTAATGCTAACGATGCTAGCTTGATTACATAACCATAGCACGTATATAGATGCATGAAAACACTCCTACAAACATCACATCGGACGGTTTAGTAAGTATGGATAGTCTTGGTTATATTGTGACACTTACAAATGTTCCTTGGAGTGATGAATGAATAATCCTTTTAGAGCAGAAATGCTATGTACAGTTATACTTCTGGTTCAAGGCATGAAACAGGAAGTACATTTTTTACCCGTAGCACCTGCAGTGGGCGAACTGCTACGAAATATGGCGCCATAGCACAAACAATAACACACCTTTTCAGTGTCTTTGTCAGTGTAATATGTAAACTATTTGTTGAATCCAAAACATTATGGCTGTTAGCAAAGAAAAACCATAAATTAGCCACACCCTTATATAAGCCACAATGTTGAAATCGTACAAAAAAAGTTGCGGCTTATAGTCCGGAAAATACGGTAATTACAATTTATGCACTTTTATACAAACCCCGTTTCCATATGAGTTGGGAAATTGTGTTAGATGTAAATATAAACGGAATACAATTATTTGCAAATCCTTTTCAACCCATATTCAATTGAATGCACTACAAAGACAAGATATTTGATGTTCAAACTCATAAACTTTATTTTTTTTTTGCAAATAATAATTAACTTAGAATTTCATGGCTGCAACACATGCCAAAGTAGTTGGCAAAGGGCATGTTCACCACTGTGTTACATGTCCTTTTAACAACACTCAGTAAACGTTTGGGAACTGAGGAGACACATTTTTTTAAGCTTCTCAGGCAGTCCGGGGGTCTCCGTTGTGGTATTTTAGGCTTCATAATGCGCCACACATTTTCAATGGGAGACAGGTCTGGACTACAGGCAGGCCAGTCTAGTACCCGCACTCTTTTGCTATGAAGCCACGTTGATGTAACACGTGGCTTGGCATTGTCTTGCTGGAATAAGCAGGGGCGTCCATGGTAACATTGCTTGGATGGCAACATATGTTGCTCCAAAACCTGTATGTACCTTTCAGCATTAATGGCGGCTTCACAGATGTGTAAGTTACCCATGTCTTGGGCACTAATACACCCCCATACCATCACAGATGCTGGCTTTTCAACTTTGCGCCTATAACAATCCGGATGGTTCTTTTCCTCTTTGGTCCGGAGGACACAACGTCCACAGTTTCCAAAAGCAATTTGAAATGTGGACTCGTCAGACCATAGAACACTTTTCCACTTTGTATCAGTCCATCTTAGATGAGCTCAGGCCCAGCGAAGCCGACGGCGTTTCTGGGTGTTGTTGATAAACAGTTTTCGCCTTGCATAGGAGAGCTTTAACTTGCACTTACAGATGTAGCGACCAACTGTAGTTACTGACAGTCGGTTTCTGAAGTGTTCCTGAGCCCATGTGGTGATATCCTTTACACACTAATGTCGCTTGTTGATGCAATACAGCCTGAGGGATCGAAGGTCACGGGCTTAGCTGCTTACGTGCAGTGATTTCTCCAGATTCTCTGAACCCTTTGATGATATTACGGACCGTAGATGGTGAAATCCCTAAATTCCTTGCAATAGCTGGTTGAGAAATGTTTTTCTTAAACTGTTCAACAATTTGCTCACGCATTTGTTGACGAAGTGTTGACCCTCGCCCCATCCTTGTTTCTGAATGACTGCGCATTTCATGGAATCTACTTTTATACCCAATCATGGCACCCACCTGTTCCCAATTTGTCTGTTCACCTGTGGGATGTTCCAAAAAAGTGTTTGATGAGCATTCCTCAACTTTATCAGTATTTATTTCCACCTTTCCCAACTTCTTTGTCACGTGTTGCTGGCATCAAATTCTAAAGTTAATGATTATTTGCAAAAAAAAATGTTTATCAGTTTGAACATCAAATATGTTGTCTTTGTAGCATATTCAACTGAATATGGGTTGAACATGATTTGCAAATCATTGTATTCCGTTTATATTTACATCTAAAACAATTTCCCAACTCATATGGAAATGGGGTTTGTATCATGGTTGCCTTGTCCTTGTACTTCTCACTACTATAGTATGAGAAACACAATGTTTTCCGTTATATGTAACATTATGGTTGTATGACAATTATAATAATAAACCTTGAGACCACAATTATCACAAAAAAAGCCATACAAAATTTAGCAACGTTTTAAATCTGAAATATTTTTGCAAACTAATTCAGCAACATGTCATTTATTTTGTTTAATCTGTTCCTCAAAGGCATTGCTCCTAATATTCCTGAGATGTTTCCAATTGCTAAATAAATGAAGACAATGTGTATTCTGTCACAAAAAATCAGTATTAATACTTGCCGCAAGAAAAAAAATCTTCGAACCTTCAAAAAGTCAAATGGTGTGAAAAAAAATGTGATCATTTTTACATAATCATGAAATCACACACACAAACAAAACAGATACCCAAGAACAAAAAGGTGCCCATTCTGTTATTTTACAACCTATTTATTGTCATAATCACACATGACAGTTTTGACTTAGTTTGCTAATTTCCTGTATTTTAAATACTTTCCTGTACTAGTGCTCCAATTTGTTTCTACTTCCAGTTGGATTCCTTGTTTCTCTTTCTGTTGCCTGTCAGCACACCTCTTTCCCATGAGTCAATCTGGCTTATTTATTTTCACCTGTTACTCCTGCTGGATCATTGTGCTTTGTCCACATGCTACACTAGATTTGTTTAGCACTACCTGTATTTTCCCTAATTAAATTGACTTCTTGCCTGCACATTGGCTTCTTTGCTCTGCATCCTAGTGTCTAATCGAACACAAACACATGAAAGTAATACTTACCACTGTATATTTTGCTCCAAAACATTACTCCTTGATAAAATGTAGGGCAACCTTTTCATAAAGTTTTGATGATCAAGCCAATACCACTAACATTTTATAACATTGACAATAAACAACGTTTTTGTACAAATTCCTATTAAATTCTTGTGCAACTAAGATTGTTAAGCTTTTAGGGGCATTTGACCCACATTTATTGATCAACTTTAATGAACAGCAATCATTTAATTGATTTTTATGTTTTCTAATTTCTCAGAATGTTTCATTGCCAGTGTTGCACTGAGATGAACATTTTTCCTTAGCGGAATCTCAGCTTTTCATTACTAATGTCATGTAGTACATTTTTGGATAGCAGACAAGTTGAGACCGAATTGACAGCACCTCTGCTAGTAGTGCACTCATTTTACCATAAGTGCTTAGATCAGTGGTTCTCAAACTGTGATACATGTACCAGTAGTGGTACTCGGGTTCCATCTAGTGGTACGCCAAATAATCACTTGCTGAAAGTACAGTGTTTAATTTTCCTATATTATATAAATAAAAACTAAGTACAATGATTTGCAAATCCTTTTCAACCTACATTCAATTGAATAGACTGCATAGACAAGATACTTAACGTTCGAATTGTAAAACTTTGTTACTTTTTGCAAATATTAGCTCATTTGGAATTTGATGCCTGCAACATGTTTCAAAAAAGCTGTCACAAGTGGCAAAAAAGACTGAGAAAGTTGAGGAATGCTCATCAAACACTTATTTGGAACATCCCATAGGTGAACAGGCTAATTCGGAACAGGTGGGTGCCATGATTGGGTATAAAAGCAGCTTCCATGAAATGCTCAGTCAGTGGTCATTCACAAACAAGGATGGGTCGAGGGTCACCACTTTGTGAACAAATTGTCGAACAGTTTAAAAACAACATTTTCAACTAACTACTGCAAGAAATTTAGGGATTTCACCATCTACGGTCCGTAACATCATTAAAAGGTTCAGAGCATCTGGAGAAATCACTGCACGTAAGTGATGATATTACGGACCTTCGATCCCTTAGGCCAGGGGTGTCAAACTCAAATACAGAGTGGGCCAAAATTAAAAACTGAACACAGCCGCGGGCCAAGGTTGAACAAATTAACCTTTTAATAGGGACCCAAACAAGTTTTGCATTGAATATTAAACAAGCAAGGCTTATATAACTGTGTAGTGACATGCAAAATCGAGTTTCAAATAATAATAATAATAATAATTAAAAAATATCAATGGCATATCAAATAAAATTTAAATACAAATTGAATGGCTCTTTTGTATTTTCAGCCTTCTGAGGTAAATATCAAAATAAACTTTTTCCACAGGCTAATAATACATTTGAAAATAAAATAACAATAATGAATGAATCAAACATTCAAGCCTTGAAGTAGCAAGAGAAAGTGCATGAATAAAACGTTAATTATTGCTCAGTTTGCTACACTGATTTGCTTTAACACTGAATATGGAACAAGCAACGCTTATATAACTTAATAGTGCAAAATCAACTTTCAAAAAACAAACGAAAAAACATCAATGGTATATTAAATACAATTTAAATAAAAAATATAATGCCTCTTTTCTATTTGCAGCCTTCTGAGGTAAATATCAACATTAACTTTTTCTACAGGCTAATACATTTGAAAATAAAATAACAATGAATAAACCAACCATTCAGACCTTTTTACTGCTCAGTTTGCGACACACTGATCTAATCCGATGTGCCCAAGCCAGATACCTGGCACCTTTTCTTGGATGCTAGTTCATTAATGTCGGGGCTCAGGTTTTGAGCTGAGGCAACCTTCATTATCGAACCAAGGTGTTCATCAGTCAGACGTATCCTGTGAGACGTTTTCGTCATCTTCATTGAGGAGAAAAGTTGCTCACATAGATAAGTGCTGCCGAACATGGAGAGCAATTGAGCAGCTTGGGTGCGGAACTGAGGCATTGTGTCAGGGATGAATTGTGGAAACTGTATCACAGCATCATACTTTGACTTCAACGTGTCATCACACTGGAGTTCAATCAGCTCCATTTGGAGGTTAGTTGGTGCTTTTTCCACATCAACTGCGAAGGGATTACTGAGTAGTTCAAATCTACATTTCTGACCATCAAAGTCACCAAATCGCCGGCTAAACTCAGCGCAGAGTACACTGAGGTGGGCGGGGTTGGAGGGGGGCGGGGTTTGGTGGTAGCGGGGGATGTATATTGTAGCGTCCCGGAAGAGTTAGTGCTGCAAGGGGTTCTGGGTATTTGTTCTGTTGTGTTTATGTTGTGTTACGGTGCGGATGTTCTCCCGAAATGTGTTTGTCATTTTTGTTTGGTGTGGGTTAACAGTGTGGCGCATGTTTGTAACAGTGTTACAGTTGTTTAAACGGCGACCCTCAGTGTGACCTGTATGGCTGTTGACCAAGTATGCTTGGCATTCTCTTATGTTTGTGTCAAAGCCGCATATATTATATGATTAGGCCGGCACGCTGTTTGTATGGAGGAAAAGCGGACGTGATGACAGGTTGTAGAGGACGCTAAAGGCAGTGACTTTAAGGCTTGCCCCCAATATTGTTGCCCGGGTGAAATTTGGGAGAATGGTTGCCCCGGGAGATTTTCAGGAGGGGCACTGAAATTCGGTAGTCTACCGGGAAAATCTGCAGTGTTGGCAAGTATGAGTATTAGCGGTGAATGCGGTGTTACAGTGGCACCGCTGCCGTGTAATACCGACGGGCCGGCTCTAATGTTAATTTGATATTGTCTCAAGGGCCAAATGAAATTACACGGCGGGCCAAATGTGGCCCGCGGGCCAGAGTTTGACACCCATGCCTTAGACGGTACTGCATCAAAAAGCAACATCAGTGTGTAAAGAATATCAGCACAATGGGCTCAGGAACACTTCAGAAAACCACTGTCAGTGACTAAAGTTCACCATAAATGATGTAATAAATTGGGATTGATGCATTTTAATATGTATTGTAGTTATTTTGCAAAGAAATAACGGGAACAATTTGGGAGTTCGAGACCCCATATGCCTTGGGTTTTTGTAATGTTTTAAGGCTGATTGTGCTGGTTTACTTTTCCAAAGACACTGATTGATGTGTGAGTCTAGTGATTTAAACCAAATTTGAGAAGGTCTGGTGGGAATCACTGAAAAAAGATCATTAACCCGAGGCAAGACCAACATTTTCATGGTAGTAGAAACCCTTTCCATAGGTGAGATGGGCGTGTCTTCCAACGTGCCAGATCATCCTCAATCGATTTTAAGATTGGGCAGTAATTTAAGCGATTCAGATGAGACAAAGTGGAAGAAATATTAAAAAACAGATATTTAATGTTCCTTTTGTGCAGTGGAATCGATGAGGTGCTCTGAAAGTCAAAATTAATAGGTGTTCACAGTAGATTTGGAACAGTTGAAGGAGTAATCTAAAATATAACTGAATTTATCATTAAGTGAGATTGTGTCTTGAAGAGAAAAATGTGGATTTTGTAGGAAGAGTAATACATCATCAGCATAAAGGCTTATTTTATTATAAACGGTTGCAGTATGGATGCCTTTAACACATGCATGCAGTCAAATTGCGGTTGCAAAAGGTTATATAAATATAGCAAACAGTGACGGAGAAAGTGGACAACCATGCCTAGTGTCCCTAGAATGAAGCCTTGGAGAGATTTCGCTGTTAGTTCTAACTGAAGCTGTGGTAAAACTATATAGAACCTTGATCCATGCTATAAATGAGTCTCTGAATCCACAATTATGTAGAGTAGCTAGAAGAAAATTCCAATTCACTCTATCAAATGCTTTTTCAGCATCTAATGAAACAACAGCGGTTTTTAGATTATGAATAACACAATAATCTGTCAGATTAAGTAGACGGCGAACATTGTTGGAGGATTGTCTCCCTTTGATAAAACCTGTTTGATCAGCGTGTACCATATATGGAGTGACTTTTTCAAATCTTTGAGCTAATACTTTGCAGATAATTTTAAGATCAACAATAATCAGGGCGATTGGCCAGTGAATGGACGGAAGTGTTGGGTCTTTATCAGGTTTTAGTAAGAGACTGATTATAGCCAAATTCATATTTGGAGGAAGGAATGGGTTTTCTTTTCATCTCTAAGGCCATTTTTGTAAATATTACAGCAAGCAGTTACCAGAATCGTTTATAGAACTCCACAGGGAACCCATCAGGCCCTGGTGCTTTATTGTTTGGCATCTGTTGAAAAGTATCATGAATTTTAGTTACTGAAATAGCAAGATCTGAATTCGCCTTATATTTAATTTAGGTAAGTTTATATTATTAAGAAATGTCTCAACATGTGAAAGAGATGGATCAATTTGGGATCTATATTTGTTTCTGTAAAAGTCTCTAAACATAGAGATACATTCTTCAGGAACGTGTGCAATGTTCCCAGATGAATCCTTAATGAATGGTATGGAGCCGTTTTCTTTATTTGGTTTAAGTTGGTTATCCAAGTATTTGCTTGGTTTATTGTTATGCTCAAAGTTCTCCAAGCATAATCTATGCAGCAGGAATTTAGTTTTCTTATCAATTATTTCTCTTAAGTCTAATTTGAGTTTTCTCAATTTGTTCAAAATTTGTTAGTTTTCTGAGTTAGCGTTAGCTATTTTTAATCGTTTAATTTCACTTTCAAGTTTCTACTCTAATAAACAGTCCTTTTTTTCTTGTATGATGAATAGGACATATTTTTTCCTCGCATAACTACTTTTACGGTCTCCCAGAGAACACATAACGTGGTTTCTGGTTGGTCATTAAGATCTAAAAAAATCTGTCCATTCTTTCTTAAATTCCAACCATCCATCTTCTAACGCTTGTCCCTTTCAGTGTCACGGGGGGTCGCTGGAGCCTATCTCAGCTGCATTCGGGCAGTAGGCGGGGCACACCCTGGACAAGTCGCCACCTCATCGCAGGGCCAACACAGATAGACAGACAACATTCACACACTAGGGTCAATTTAGTGTTGCCAATCAACCTATCCCCACGTGCATTCATTTGGAGGTGGGAGGAGGCCGGAGTACCCGGAGGGAACCTACGCAGTCACGGGGAGAACATGCAAACTCCACACAGAAAGATCCCGAGTGCAGGATCGAACCCAGGACCTTTGTATTGTGAGGCAGACGCACTAACCCCTCTTATACCATGCTGCCCTCTTTCTTAAATGTGTTTAGAAAATCTGGATCTTTCAGTAATTATGTATTGAGTCTCCATTGTTTTGTAGATGCAGTGATAGTTTTGTTAGTGAGGGAGAATGAGACAGGCATATGGTCACTGATGATGATAGGGTGGATGTGAGTGTTGAGGTCCCCTACTAGAATCAAGGACAAGTTTGAGTGAGTGGAGAGTGAAGAGAAGAACGTGTGGAAAAAGGAGGGCTCGTCAACATCCATCCATCCATCCATCTTCTTTCGCTTATCCGAGGTCGGGTCGGGGGGGCAGCAGTCTAAGCAGGGAAGCCCAGACCTCCCTCTCCCCAGCCACTTCGTCCAGCTCTTCCCGGGGGATCCCGAGACGTTCCCAGGCCAGCCGGGAGACATAGTCTTCCCAACGTGTCCTGGGTCTTCCCCGTGGCCTCCTACCGGTCGGACGTGCCCTAAACACCTCTCTAGGGAGGCGTTTCGGTGGCATCCTGACCAGATGCCCGAACCACCTCATCTCGCTCCTCTCGATGTGGAGGAGCAGCGGCTTTACTTTGAGCTCCCCCCGGATGGCAGAGCTTCTCACCCTATCTCTAAGGGAGAGCCCCGCCACCCGGCGGAGGAAACTAATTTTGGCCGCTTGTACCCGTGGTCTTGTCCTTTCGGTCATAACCCAAAGCTCATGACCATAGGTGAGGATGGGAACGTAGATCGACCGGTAAATTGAGAGCTTTGCCTTCCGGCTCAGCTCCTTGTTCACCACAACGGATCGATACAGCGTCGGCATTACTGAAGACGCCGCACCGATCCACTTGTCGATCTCACGATCCACTCTTCCCTCACTTGTGAACAAGACTCCGAGGTACTTGAACTCCTCCACTTGGGGCAAGATATCCTCCCCAACCCGGAGATGGCACTCCACCCTTTTCCGGGCGAGAAACATGAACTCAGACTTGGAGGTGCTGATTCCCATCCCAGTCGCTTCACACTTGGCTGCGAACCGATCCAGTGAGAGCTGAAGATCTTGGCCAGATGAAGCCATCAGGACCACATCATCTGCAAAAAGCAGATACCTAATCCTGCAGCCACCAAACCAGATCCCCTCAACGCCTTGACTGCGTTGTTCGTCAACATTTGATCCATAAATGTTGGCGATACAAAAGTTTATCCTGTCAACAGAAATATTAAGAATTATGTATTTGCCCTCTATGTCAGTAATGGAGTTCTGGAGTTTAAAATTAACCTTTCTACTAATGGGAACGGCTACGCCTCTCTGTTTGGAGTTGTAACTAGCCAAGTATGTGTGTGGGTATTGTGGTGATTGCAAATTTGAGGTATCGGACTTGGAGAGGTGAATCTCTTGTATAAAGCCATGTCTGCTTGCATGTTCTTCAAATGATTAATATTTTTAATATTTTTTTTTACCTGGGCTTGACCCCACGCACATTCTAAGTGACAAACTGTAGAGTGGACATACTAAACTAGACTGTAACTACTGTAAGTGTGTGGATGTATGTGTATACTTTATGAGAAAGTAATGCATACCTGTGTCTAAATGTGTGTAGTTATTGTACATTTATTAGTAGAGAATTGTGAGTGTGTGTAAATTAATTGTGACAAATGCTGACGACGACAAAGAGGGACACAAAACAGGTGGAGAAATAGAAAGGGAAAAACGTAAATAGAAAAGAAACAAGAAGAGAGTGGTGGCTTTGACAAGAAGTGAAATAAGTGAGATAAAAAGGAAAACGAGAAAGAAAAATAATAAACATAGTTAATGATTCTCTGAAAGAGTGAGAGAGCGTTGGTGTTTAAGTGAGCACGATCATGACGCAAAGGCATATTGTGAGAGAGTAAAAAAAAAGAAAGAGCGAATGAAGCATCATGACATTTTTTTTACAACATTTACCATGCTTCAGAGGCTAATAATACAGCCACAGCGTGGCTTCCGGATCGTGGTAAAGTTGACCGTTGATAAAAAGTTCAACCACCTCCATGACGGTACAGCATCCTTTGGCGATAAACTTCATACGAAGCGGGAACAGATGGCGCCGTCTGTCGAGAATCTCCTTGAGGAACTGGTCGTTAATGCAGAAGTTGGATCTCTTCAGCTCTCGGCCCCCGGCCCTTCACCTGCTCCTTCTGCTTTAAGTGTTCAGATTTTGCCACAATGGGTCTCGGCCTCCTATTCTCCGGCTTTTTGGGTCCGAGCTGGTGGACGCGGTGGAAGATGATGTTCCTGATGATGTTCCTGATGGTGTCTGCTGGAAGCTTGAGCTGGTGTTCCATGAAGGACTTCACGATTTCCTCGGGATATTCCTGTGTTGTTGTCCCTCCTGCTTCTCGCCTGGAGGTCCAGCATCGTCTCCTTCATGATCTTGATTTTCCGGGTGAGTTGTGCCACTCCGTTGTCGAGCGATTTCAGGGACTCACGAAGAGCAGCGTTCTCTTGGGCGAGAGAGACGACCTGTTATTGTCTGATGTCCAGACTCTCTCGGATGGCTTGGAACTCCTTGGGGAGCACCTCGACAAGTGTGAGGCTGCCATCCCAAAAAAATCAGCCTCTTGTCAATGGAATCCAAGCTATTGTAACCCTATTATTTGGTCTCTCACCAGCTTCGACGGCCGTGGGTTAAGGGCGGGTTACAGTTGAGTTGTTTAGATGCTAGTTTTGTTGTCTTCCTTAATAGAAGTACCACAATGGCAGGACACGCTTGACTCGACTTTATTTCACACACACAGCACAGCAACATTCTATACATTTCGCGCTCTCTTTTCTTTTCTCTTTCTCTCTCCTCTCCCGTCCGTTCCCTATTCGGGCACACGTCAACAACAGGTAGGAACCAAAATGCAGCACCGTATAAGATTAAATAAATTACAATACAACAAACGTGTTACTTGAAAATAACAGTAATGTGACTCAATAATATGTATGGTAAATAAGAATTCCTGCCTAACATTAATTACTTTCCAATAGGCTTGTACGGTATAATAATATTAGTATAGTGCTGCGATACTAATGAATCATATTCGGTGCTATACCGCCTCTAAAATGTACCGGTTTTCTGGACGACGAGCCTGTTCGCCAATGCACAATCACGGAGTATTTACAAGCAGACACACACTGAAACGCTCTCAGGAAGAAGTGCTTTAGCGGCTAATGTCTGCTCGCAGTCAGCAGTGTTGTAACTACTCCACAATCACTAGTCCTTGTCCCCATGAAGACATTTCAAGTACATTTATTCCCAAGATCATCCCTGTAGGATGGGTGTTGGTTACACATGCTTCACCACACACCAGTGTCATGACAATAGATGTGGTAATATTGCCTACAGTCAACATAGTCAAACAAAGACTTTATTATGTCCAATCTTTAACCATTACAATGGTTATCTTGACTTTCGACACACTACACAAAGGCAATGAAGGGCATACTTACTCATCAACCATACATGTCACACTAAAGATGGCTGTATGAACAACGCCATCACAGTCATAAATGTGCCATATAGTGAAATCATACTAAACAACAATTACAAACACATTTTGGGAGAATATTTGCACCACAACACAACATAAACGCTACAGAACAAATTCCCAGAATCCCCTGCAGCACCAACTCTTCTGGGACGCTACAATATAAACAAACGCCATTGGTGGATCTACACCTAACACCCACTGTAATGATACCAAGTACAGGAGCTTTTCTAGTTGATACTACTATGATTACATCGATATTTTTTAGCATCACAAAATCTTCTTTCGTTTAAAAAAAAATCATATTATGTTTATATACTCAGGAAATACATCCCTGGACACCTGAGGACTTTGAATATGACCAATGTCTGATCCTGTAACTACTTGGTATCGGAGTGATACCCAAATTTATAGTATCATCCAAAACTAATGTAAAGTATCAAACAACAGGAGAATACGTGATTATTACATTTTAACAGAAGTGTAGACAGAACATGTTAAAAGAGAAAGTAAGCAGATATTAACAGTAAATGAACAAATAGATTAATAATTCATTTTCTACCACTTGTCCTTAATAATTTTGATAAAGTAATATAATGATAAATGACACAATATGTCACAGCATATGTCAGCAGACTAATTAGGAGTCTTTGTTTGTTTACTTACTACTAAAAGACAAGTTGTCTTGCATGTTCACTATTTTATTTAAGGACAAACTTGCAATAAGAAACATATGTTTAATGTACTGTAAGATTTTTTGTTACAATAAAGCCAATAATGACATTTTTTGTGGTCCCCTTTATTTAGGAAAAGTACCAAAATACTTTTGGTACCGGTACCAAAATATTGGTATCGGGACAACACTACTTTCCATACATAACACCTACTCAGTGGCCTAGTGGTTAGAGTGTCCGTCCTGAGATCGGTAGGTTGGGAGTTCAAATCCCGGCCGAGTCATACCAAAGACTATAAAAATGGGACCCATTACCTCCCTGCTTGGCACTCAGCATCAAGGGTTGGAATTGGGGGTTAAATCACCAAAATGATTCCCGGGCGCAGCCACCGCTGCTGCCCACTGCTCCCCTCACCTCCCAGGGGGTGATCAAGGGTGATGGGTCAAATGCAGAGAATAATTTTGCCACACCTAGTGTGTGTGTGACAATCATTGGTACTTTAACTTTAACTTTATAAATAAGAATAACATACCAAATTAAATGTTGCAATATCAGCAAAGCTTCAACCCGGCGGTGACACACAGCCAGGCGAGTCTTCCGTGCAGATCCTTTTCGATGTTGGCGTCTTCGAGGGCTTTCCCATGACAAGACAATCGAAGCACTCTTCAATATAGCCTTCGAGTGCCTCCAGATTTGGATATTTTAAAATGTTGTTTGCTTATTTTTGCCTTAGTTTAATTTAGGCGGATGTTTAAATTAATTAGAATTGTTTGACAGCGTTGTGAGCCGCTTTACTGTTTTTTCCCGCGTCCCGTTGCAGCATCACTGCCGCACCTCCTCTGTCCTTCCGCACTATGTTTTTTAATCTAACCTAATATATTTTAATAACGGCCCATAAATATAGCCTGTAACTATAAAAATGCAGATGTTGTATTTTTACACTATTGTCGGCATCATCTACGCATGTTTCTAATTAATATTTTGCTCAGTTGTGGCAAATAACTACGCATAAAAAACAACCTAAAAAATATATGTATGTAGGAAGCTGTTTATCTGACTTGAGTCCTCAAGTCTCCCACACATCTGGCGTTTAAATTACAGCTGCTGAAAATGAGTAGAAATTTATAGTAATTCTGACAGGGTCTTAGACTGGGCACAGCGCCCAGTCGCCCTGCCTCACACAGCCTTGGAGCCCAGAACACACATGGGGGCTATTATTTGTAAAGTAGCTGTGGTGGCACAAGGGAATGATTTGAGTGTACTGTATATGTGCAAGTGTGTGTGTGGAACATGCTGCCTAGGTGCATTTAATGGCTGTTATCACAGCCCTGTATATCAAGTACAGTATGTGGAGGGGAGGGCGTGCAGCCATGTTGAGGAGAAGGTATGAAGAGATGATTGTTGTTTAAAGGGGCCCTGTTATGCAAAAACAACTTTTCTTACCTATTGGTACCTGCTTATGTGTATTTTGAATCTACATATGTCCTGAAAATTTGAAATCAAACCGTTTGGACATTGCAGAGATATTTACAAAACAATCTTGCCTTCCTTCATACTTCCTCCGAACGGTTCATTTGGAATTTTGTTCAAGTTGTGACGTTTTGTTCAAGTGTGAAGTCAGCGGATTTTCCATATATGGTAGAAATTTACCCAAACATCATTGTGCGAGTCAGCCAATTTAAATGTAAGACCGGTTGTGCCACAACATCATGTCCACGATGAAACAAAATGAAGGAAAATGCTCTGTTGTCACTGCACAAACTTTCAGCCTCATTTGAAGTAAAAAGTACCGTACTTTTAACAATAATGATTTGTGGCAATATGTCTTCCCTGTGAAGAAGTCGAAGATTAGTCCTGATTCACCCACTGATCTTCAATAAAATACTTATTTTCTGAAAAAAAAAAAAAAACTTTTAATGGAGGGCTTGGTGACTACTATCTGTGGCAATGGAGGAGACAATGAAACGGTAGGTAATAACAGTAGGTTACAAATGTTTGAATGACACATCAGCAGTGTTAGCTAGCTTGTGAAGCTAGCTTAAACCCTCTGATGTAAATAAGTAGTGTCACTGTATTGATCTTCCTAAAAAATACTTTTAATTAGATTAGTGCCTACTGTGTACAAGGGACCAGTCAGCATTATAATACGTGTTTATGTTTGCGAGCCTTGTGAACGATGATGTAGCCCGTAGCATAGCGTAGGCCTGGTATGTTAACAAGGGTTCGAAGCAGCAATGCAGTAAAAGTAGTAACATGATATAGAATAGAAAAGCATTTTATTGTCAATACACACATGTACACAACCAGTAGTTAGCATTGGAAAGATAATGACTTGGTAGAAGCTTAACCTTAGCTAGCGTATAGTACCAGATTTGCAGCCGGGCTTTCTTACTCTCTGTCCCCGGCGTCGTCCCCTCGTTGAGCCAACAACAAACCACGGTCAGCCGATGGTCTCACTATAACATCTGGGATATTGTGTTGTGGTGAGAGTCAAGTAAAAATTAGATGGGTGCTGGCAATCACCAGTGTCCATTTCCAATATGGTTTTAGCAAAACAAAACAAAAAAACACTTCTGTAGTAAACGAGGCTGCCGGGATGGGGACGAAAGGCTAACCAGCGTGATTGGGCATGGTCAGGAGGAGTTCATTTGGATCTAACAACTTTGCCTATCAAAACAAACTGTTTTTGAAGGCAGCCAAAAATTGGCTTGAAGATAGGTCTTCACAGCAAAATCTATGCACTTTTTTTTGACTAAAGAACAATCATTACATGTTATATAGACCAAAATGAGGTGTTTTAAAACTAGAAAAAAAAATATTGATATGACCCCTTTAAGGCCTTGCTCTTTCTCTCTAATGGAACAAGGATTAGTTATTCAAGGATTGGAATGTTGTCTGTCTATCTGTGTTGGCCCTGTGATGAGGTGGCGACTTGTCCAGGGTGTACCCCGCCTTCCGCCCGAATGATGCTGAGATAGGCTCCAGCACCCCCCACGACCCCAAAAAGGGACAAGCAATAGAAAATGGATGGATTGTAAAGTGCTTGAGTAAAATGGGCTTTAATCACTTGATAAGGGGACGGCGTGCCGAAGTTGGTAGAGTGGCCGTGCCAGCAATCGGAGGGTTGCTGGTTACTGGGGTTCAATCCCCACCTTCTACCATCCTAGTCACGTCCGTTGTGTCCTTGGGCAAGACACTTCACCCCTTGCTCCTGATGGCTGCTGGTTAGCGCCTTGCATGGCAGCTCCCGCCATCAGTGTGTGAATGTGTGTGTGAATGGGTAAATGTGGAAATACTGTCAAAGCGCTTTGAGTACCTTGAAGGTAGAAAAGCGCTATACAATTATAACCCATTTATCATTTATCATTATATTTGCCAGCAAGACCCCTGTTTATTTTAGCTGTCAATGAAGTAATCTGACAATACAAAAAGTGTGTTCATAAGTAGTTAAATAAGACCTGAGGGAATACAGTGGTGGAACACGTCTTAGCGCACTAAAAGAGCTATGGAGGAAAGACAAAAGAGGAGAAATGGGGGTTATGATAACTCCAGCTTGCAGAGCCACAGTAAAGACACTTCTTGGTCATGGCTCTGGGCTGCAGACGGACCGTCTCTTCACTGTGCTGGCTGAATGAGACTGTGGTTCGTCAGCAAACCTCAGCCAGCCTAAGCAATGTGCTAAACTCAGACGTGACTTATGGCAACCAACTGGAGATTTGGCCTCTCGACCCACGGCCTACAATGTACAGCTTGAAAGCAAAATATGTATCCCCACAAGCATGGCAAAAATTAAGTCAGAAAACATATGAAATATGTATTCGAAATGTATGCTCTATAAATGTATTTAAATCATTCAGACTGATTGTGAGCTTTGTCAATGAGCAAGAGCTCTTTCTGGTGGACTGCGTTCACATGGCTTTTTCCTCTTTAGTTTATGACCACAGCAGCTCTGAGGGACACTCCCAAGTAGAACGGATATGAAGACCAAAAATTGGAATGGTTTAGGAGCATGAATGCGCTTTTCGTTATGTAATGTGCCGATTCCAATACAATTTCACCAGAACCATGAGAAGGATTCTCAGCACGCATGTAAAGAGTGAGTTATTAATTGTTATCCTTGGTAAAATTATTATTTTTTGACTACATAACTATATTAATTAGTGAGTGACTAACACGTTCCCTTTCTTTTTGGCGGCAATGTATAAATTATTAGGCATCATCCTCACAACTCTGTTTTTTCACAGTGGCTATGGCGTCTCTTGTGTCGGTCTGAATGAGACATGCAAACAAAACAATGAAGAACAAACGTCTACGTCTTCTCCTTTTTATGTGGCTGTTGACCAATTTTATCTGAGAGGAGACTGAGAGCAGCAAAAAAGATGCCGAAATGGAGGAGAGTCCTGACGAATCCAGCAAAGTCACAGCAAGCGGGTAAGCTAGCCTTAGCATGTGTTATGACGCTGCAATCACAAATCTGCTAGGTCAAGAAGCAAACAACAGGGGTTTATGTCCCCAAGCAAATTATAAAGTAAATGTTAGTTGTGAAGAATTAAATGTCAAATATACAACCCTTGGCAAATATTATGGAATCACCAGACTTGGAGGATGTCTATTAATTTGTATAATTTTGGAGCAAAATAGCACATAACTGACATGAAACTGAATTATAGATATTTAAAATGTTTCTTGAAGATGGAAAGGATTTGATAAAAAAAAATTAATTGTGGTAGTCACTAGATAGTCAGATCGAGCAGAGTGAACAAATTATGGAAGATGTTAATAATTATAATGAATTAGATTTATTTAGCGCTTTTCTAGACACAAAGCTTTTCACAGTGAAGTGAGAATCCAGTATTCATTCACTCCACATTCACACATTATGCTGGTAAGCTACATAAGTAGCCAGAGCTACCTTCGGGTAGACTGACGGAAGTGTGCATGGCTGCCAATTTGCGCCTACAGTCCCTTCGATTACCACTATTAGTTCTGGTGTACACTTTTTCTCTTCTAATTATTCTCTTAATACCTCTTGTTGAGGTTGGGCCTTTCCTGGTAGTAAGTCCCACAAAAAGCTTAAAAAAGGCAAAATGTACATGTGTAACAGTATGACTGTGGTTTTGATGCTGAAATTTTTGGGGGATTATTTTACCCGGAATTCTTGAAAACATTTAGATTTTCACATATTCTTTCATACCAGTTAAGACAGGGGTCGGGAACTTTTTTGGATAAGAAAGCCATTAAAGCCAAATATTTTAAAATGTATTTCCGTGAGAGCCATATAATATTTTTTAACACTGAATACAACTAAATGTGGGCATTTTTAAGTAAGACCAACATTTTTACAGTATAATTAGTCCCTTATTATTTTTAATAACATATTTATTCTGAAGCTAAGCAATAATAAATAAAATACTTCTTACCATTAATGCGACTTCTTGAACAGGTTCAGTAGAAAACAGATGGATGAATTAAAATGCATGAGAATGTTTTATATTTTGAACGTTATTTTTAACACCAGCGGAATTAATCATTACTTATCGTGTTAAGCAATGTCAGCTAATATTTATCTGAGAGCCAGCTGCAGTCATCAAAAGAGCCACATCTGGCTCAAGAGCCATAGGTTCCCTACCCCTGAGTTAAGAGGATCCGCCATGAATTTAGCAGGCCACTGTGGAAAATGTACTTATCAAACTGAAACATGGTAGAATGCAAAAGAAGGCAAATCAATGAACGTGTATCTTAACCAGTCAAAATTAAAAACACCTGCATTATAAAGTCAGGTATGAGTTTACAAGTGTAGTGAGGCGGGACTGCCTTGCTTCATGCCATAATAATGTGGTCTAACCATGAACAATTTGTGAGGTATTGAACCTTGAGCCTGAGTAATTTAAAATCTCTTGACTGCTCTGTTTGTTTGGAGACAGAGAACCCCAGTTTTGTACTCAGTAGTGAGAAGACACCATTGTAAAATGATGATGACTCAACAATTTTTAACATGTGAAGACATTTTGTGACACATGACACCTAGGATTTTCTGATACCTTGTTGTATCTCTGAGCATATTATTTCAGGCGAGGCAGAGCAAAAAAAAAAAATCTATTCACAAAGTCGTTTCATTATAATCTGAAAATGATATACTATTGTGTAACACCAAACATATATTACAGCGTTCTCAGCTGCCAAACACTGTAAAACAGGGGAAAAGTGAGATGGAGGAAATTAACAACTGTAAAATGCAATGGATAACTCAAACAGTCCGCAGTCAGAGTAATCCTTCATCAAACAGTCAGCACAATGACAATTCCTGGGTTACTTTCAGTGTTTGGTCAAAGAGGATCCACAGGGGTGTCTCGCTATATCGCTGCTATAACCTTGAATGGGAACGCGGTTATTCTCTGCAGAATAATCACTTGCATTACTCCTGGCATAAATCTACTTTACGCTTATTTCTTGCTCAGTTGAAGACATTGTAATCTTAGCAATGAGAATTAGTTTGTTTTTCACTCAGACTTTTCCTTTAACAGCAGACTAAAGAATATTCAATGTCTTGGTACTTAAGTGGTTTTACTCTAACCGGGATTTTCTACAGACAGTTATAAAAAAAACTTGTAAAATAGTCACAATAAACAACCAAATTAATAATTAAAGGATATTTAATTCCAATACTTTTGCATGTGTAAGTGGTCAAATATATTCCAGACAAAGACTGTTATGGAGAGAAGAGTGGGGTTGATTGGGAAGACATTTCTTTTTATCTGTGAATAATTAATTCGAGAAGCTAAGAAAACATAGCTATTCATGACCTTGATACTGGGCACATTAAAGAGGGGAGCGTTTGCTAAACGTGAAATTATATGCAACGAGAAAGGCATAGCTACATCACCGGAGTCACCCCAGAGTAAACAAATGAGTTCAGCAAGCAGAGGAGGGATTACCATATCTTCACTTAACTTATTTTATCCTGTGAGAATCATCAATATTAAATGCTAAGGAGAGGAGCGAAACTGCTGAGGTTGGCTTTTAGCAGCATGGTGAACCACTGTGTTTAAGGAGAGAGATAAATGAGAGATCTCCCTGGAATCTACAAAGAGCGTAAACATAGTCTTTTTATCTTTTCCACGTGCTAATCTTTTCATTTTCAAATAGTTCAACAAGACACCTCGTTTCCATCCCAACATGTTGCTGAACTTGTCGCCATTGTTAACTTCATCCGCTTTCCGTGTGCTGAAAGTTGAAGGTAAATATTGACTCAGTAGTTTCTATGTATTTACTGCCCTCGAAATGTTTTAATTCATTCAATCATGACTTTATTTTGCAGTTCCCCGCAGTTTTGACCTTTAATGAAGGTGCTGCTAAATGAGAAGTGACCTGTGTTTGTTTGCCTTTGGCTAAATGTGAAGTGCTGTGTTTGCTTGTCATGCCAGTGAAGAACAACACATGGAGATGGAGACCGACCGCCGCAGGGCCACAACATTCAGCTGAGTTTCTGAGTCAAGGTAAATGACCTTGCGTGGCGAGAAGTACAGTAGACTACTGATATCACCTATCATGTCGGACAACGGCCAATAGAGGAAACTCGTGTGGCATTCAATAGAATGTGATTCCTGCATACGCCTGAATTTTGTAAAGACATAACCAAGAAACAAACTTTAAAGGCCTACTGAAACCCACTACTACCGACCACACAGTCTGATAGTTTATATATCAATGATGAAATCTTAACATTGCAACACATGCCAATATGGTGTTACTATAGTGCAATTTTAAATTTCGCGCGAAATATCCTGCTGAAAACGTCTCGGTATGATGACGCCTGCGCGTGACGTCACGGATTGTAGAGGACATTTTGGGACAGCATGGTGGCCAGCTATTAAGTCGTCTGTTTTCATCACAAAATTCCACAGTATTCTGGACATCTGTGTTGGTGAATCTTTTGCAATTTGTTCAATGAACAATGGAGACAGCAAAGAAGAAAGCTGTAGGTGGGAAGCGGTGTATTGCGACCGACTGCAGCAACACAAACACAGCCGGTGTTTCATTGTTTACATTCCCGAAAGATGACGGTCAAGCTTTACCATTGGCCTGTGGAGAACTGGGACAACAGAGACTCTTACCAGGAGGACTTTGAGTTGGATACACAGACCCGGTACCGTGAGTACGCATGCAGCTGCGGCATCCAAACATTTGATCGCTTGCCCGTACGTGCGTGCCGCTATGTGCATGTCACGTACGTAACTTTGGGGACTTTGGGGAAATATATGTGCTGTATGAACTTTGGGGAGGTGAACGGTACTTTGGGCTGTGGGATTGAGTGTGTTGTGCAGGTGTTTGATTTGTATTGGCGTGTTATATGGACGGGAGGGGGGAGGTGTTTGTTATGCGGGATTAATTTGTGGCATATTAATAGAGTATATATATGTCTTGTGTTTATTTACTGTTTTAGTCATTCCCACCTAAATATCAGGTCCCACCCGCCTCTCACAGCATCTTCCCTATCTGAATCGCTCCCACTGCCCTTTATTCCTTCACTCTCACTTTCCTCATCCACAAATCTTTCATCCTCGCTCAAATTAATGGGGAAATCATCGCTTTCTCGGTCCGAATCGCTCTCGCTACTGGTGGCCATGATTGTAAACAATGTGCGGATGTGAGGAGCTCCACAACCTGTGACGTCACGCGCATATCGTCTGCTACTTCCGGTACAGGCAAGACTTTTTTATCAGCGACCCAAAGTTGCAAACTTTATCGTAAAAATATGGCAATATCGCAAAATGATCAAGTATGACACATAGAATGGTCTTGCTATCCCCGTTTAAATAAGAAAATCGCATTTCAGTAGGCCTTTAAGAATCACAACTTTATCCTGATTATCACGAGCTGCTTAATACATGGGGCCCCTGAGCCTGTCTTCATTCACAACTAACGCACTTGTGTCTCCATTACGCGGGATGTCCGTGTCCAGAGTCTGCATAGGAGAATACAAATAAGAGAAACATGTGTAACTTTAAGTGCGTAGGAAATCACTTAAGCGCAAACAAGAGAATAGGGCCCATTGTGAATGAGTGAACAGAGTCTGAGTTGAGCAGACAACTCCAAACAGTATGTTCCTGAAAAAACGTTTATGAAATTTAGAACTATATCGTGTGACATGGACATGTGGGTTTAATGCCCTGCAAATAGCCTGCCGAGATATGTCTCAGTGCATTGGCTTTCAGGTCTCGGTTTGGCGCTTTAAAAAAACTCTGTACCAAACCAGCTGTTACTAACACAGTAGGATGTTGGAGCCAGGTTGGACCAATATTTGGATTCTAGGAGCATCTGTTCACTTGTCGACATATCCCAGTCTGGGCGGATGCAACCCACAAGGAGGCCTCAGACTGCCTGCCAAAAAGTCAGTCCAGCTTCCAGGTGATATTATTTATCAATATTAAATTGTGTCCAATTAAACCTTTTAAGGGGCTGCAATAACATGCAAACACAAAGGAAAGCCTTCATGCAGTGGGGTCACATGATGTCGTAAAAGACGACTTTAAAAGACTTGATTTTAATGACAGAAAATTTACCCCGGTGTGGGGTAGGTAGTCGCTTCTGTGTTGTGGTCTCCTGGTAGCCCTCGCTGCCTCAAGCTACAGCAGTTTGTGTGTGCACGTACATCATTATTTACAGTGCAACTAAATCATAAACTATGACAAACTAAATAAATTCTTGTACACATTTGTGGCCTCTATAAGTTTATCACACACACTTGTAGTAACATGCATTTTTAAGAATACAGTCTCGTTCCAGTCATCGCCTGTGTGTGGTTGTTTTAAAATACTCTTCCATGTGTCGTTTTGTTGCTCACAGTGTGTGGGCCTAGTTTGGCATGGGCTCAGTTAGGAAAGCTCTCATATGGCCTCATGACAAGGTGCTACAACATTGTGGTTAAACAATGTCCACATTTCACCTCCTATCTACTGTTCACATTGCGTTTGGAGTCAAAATAATGCAATTTGCAGCACATTGTATATTAAAAAAAGTTGTTGTGGTGTGTATGGAGAAACCTCCCACTTGCACACTGTGATCCAGATTAACTGATAACTATATATTTTTTTAACCCTCATAATTTGAAAGCAGATCAGATCTCCCTACATAACCTCAGTGTATGCACTGATTCCAACAGACTGGAACAAAGGGATGCTTAAGTGAGTCAATACAATGTTTGCGTGTGTGAATACAGTTATGTGACAATATTGTACAGTACATATAGAGACCAGAGTATCTTGGATACATGCACAGGATTGTATAACCAGAAAGATTACAGTGCATTTCTCTATGTTGCATCATTATTATTAGACACATTATTTTCCAGTAACCTTGATGACAGGATGATTTGGTCAAAAGATAATGCAGGTTTTTACCAAATGATCATCAGAATCAGATGTATTGGCCTATGTTTTGATCTCTTAACACTACATTACAGCAACGACTTGACTATGAGGATTCAAGGAAACTTATTATCATATTTTACCATGGTGGCAAAAAATGTACGAGTACCACAAGTACAATACTATAGACATAACAACTTAAAAAGAAGGGCATGGAAATAGAGTATGTTATAAATAGGTATAGGTTATTATGTATAAATTATAAATAGAACAGAATACACAGAAAAATAGAATAGATTGGGATACTGTAGCGCAAATACAATGTAAAAACAATGACAGTAAACCAAAGCAATTAAAGTGAGTCAATTTGGTGTGGGGAGTGTTGCTAATTCACTCAGCTGCCTAAATCCCCACACAATCACTTTCACAATAATAGTAAAACTGCAGCAGGACCGCATTGCATCAAGTCTAAAATTCTAATATGAATAGTACTCTTGATGTCAGAAAACTAATAGTGATGCACTCTGCTCCACACATTTATAGACCAATTGCTTGGACTTACATGAGGTCACGTCCGGCCGACGTCCGGCCGACGTCCGGCTCAATAAATATGCGTGGTGGTCGAGCCAGCGTTTGTTCTTTGAAAGGTAACCAAGAAGGGTGGAAGACAATAAGAAAAGTGGCACACACTCGAGTCCAAGGGAGCAGAGTAGAAGAATGCATGAGTTTGCAGTGTTTGATATACTTTTCACGTTTAGTACTTACCAATTAAGCATTATCTTGATATTATCTGTATTTCTTTAAACACGTTGTTCCTCCGAGTGTTTCGTAAAGCCCCAACTTAAAATAGTTAAGCTTTTACCAAAGTCAGCAATCATAAATTAATCTTTAGGCGCATACAAACTGTTGAGGTCTATAATTATATTTTGATGAATACGGGGAAAAACCTCCTCTCTGAGCTGCCACCTTTTCGTGGTAGAGGAGTTTGTGTCCCAATGATCCTAGGAGCTATGTTGTCCGGGGGCTTCCATGCCCCCTGGTAGGGTCTCCCAAGACAAACAGGTCCTAGGTGAGGGATCAGACAAAGAGCAGCTCGAAGACCTCTATGGAAATGCAAAAACCGAGACTCCCATTTCCCTCGCCCAGACGCGGGTCACCGGGGCCCCCCTCTGGAGCCAGGCCCGTAGTTGGGGCACTATGGCGAGTGCCTGGTGGCCGGACCTGTCCCCATAGGGCCCGGTCGGGCACAGCCCGAAGAGACAACGTGGGTCCCCCCTCCAATGAGCTCACCACTCATGGAAGGGGCCATAGAGGTTGGGTGCGTTGTGAGCTGGGCGGAAGCCGAAGGCAGGGCACTTGGCGGTCCGATCCTCGGCTACATAAGCTAGCTCTTGGGACGTGGAATGTCACCTCGCTGGGGCGGGAAGGAGTCTGAGTTTGTGCGCGAGGTGCAGAAGTTCTGGCTGGATATAGTCGGACTCACTTTGACGCACAGAAAGGGCTCTGAAACCAGTTCTCTCGAGAGGGGCTGGACTCTTTTCCACACTGGCGTTGCACGCAGTGAGGGGCGACGGGCTGGAGTAGCAATTCTTGTTGCCCCCCGGCTCAAAGCCTGCATGTTGGAGTTCAACACAGTGGACGAGAGGGTAGCTTCCCTCCACCTTCGGGTCGGGGGACAGGTCCTGACTGGAGCTGTGGCCGCAAGGTAGTTGGTGCCTGTCGTGGCGGTAATCCTAGAACACGTTGGTGGACACCGGCAGTGACGGATGCAGTCAAGCTGAAGAAAGAGTCCTATCGAGTTATTTTGGCTCATAGGACTCTGGAGGCAGCGGACAGATACCGGCAGGCCAAGCGATGTGCGGCGTCAGCGGTCGCGGAGGCAAAAACTCGGACATGGGAGGAGTTTGCAACGGGACGGCTTCGAAGCGATTCTGGTCCACCATCCGCCGCCTCACGAAGGCGAAGCAGTGCACTATAAACACCGTGTATGGTGAGGATGGTTTTCCGCTGACCTCGACTGCGGATGTTGTGGATCGGTGGAGGGAACACTTCGAAGACCTCCTCAATCCCACCAACACGTCTTCCTATGAGGAAGCAGTGCCTGGGGAAACTATGTTGGGCTCTCCTATTTCTGGGGCTGAGGTTGCTGAGGTAGTTAAAAAGCTCCTCGGTGGCAAGGCCCCAGGGGTGAATGAGAGCCGCCCGGAGTTCCTGAAGGCTCTGGATGCTGTGGGGCTGTCTTGGTTGACAAGACTCTGCAGCATCGCGTGGACATCGGGGGCGGTACCTCTGGATTGGCAGACCGGGGTGGTGGTTCCTCTCTTTAAGAAGGGGAACCGGAGGGTGTGTTCCAACAATCGTGGGATCACACTCCTCAGCCTTCCCGGTAAGGTCTATTCAGGTGTACTGGAGAGGAGGCTACGCCGTATTGTCGAACCTCGGATTCAGGAGGAACAGTGCGGTTTTCGTCCTGGTCGTGGAACTGTGGACCAGCTCTATACTCTCGGCAGGGTCCTTGAGGGTGCATGGGAATTTGCCCAACCAGGCTACATGTGCTTTGTAGACTTGGAGAAGGCATTCGACCATGTCCTTCGGAAAGTCCTGTGGGGAGTGCTCAAAGAGTATGGGGTATCGGACTGTCTCATTGTGGAGGTCCGCTCCCTGTACGATCAGCGTCAGAGCAAAATTGTAAATAGATATTGCAGAATGAATGCCAAATATTACCTATAAACAAGGGATGTCCTGATCAACATTTTTACCTCAAATTCCGATTAGATTTTTTGTCTTCAGATTCGATACGATTTTGAGTCCCAGTCCGATACTTTAACAGATTATGAACTGAACATGTTTTATAGCAAGTAACTAAAGTAAACACAATTACACATTTCCATAAAGTGAATCTTAATATCTTTAGAATCTTTAGAATTTCCTAGTATTGTTGAAAATCAGATGATGTACTAGACGTGGTGGTAATGTATACAAATCTTTTTTTTTTAACAAAATAAAAGTAGCCAGTGCGCAATAACTAAACAAAAGCACAAATTACTATTGACTCTCATTTAAATCATGTGGGCTTTGCTCTCAAAGCCTTCCTGTATCCTGAAACTTACTTCTGTAGTTTGTACCTAAATTATGAAAAAATAGACCCCAAAAATGAATTTGTAATAATAAAAACAAGAAAATTGTATATATTGATCTAGTTACTTGAGTATGGTTAATTTACTGATACTATACTAGTTATATACTAGTATTAATACTATATTATTGGCATCTGGCTTGATCACCCCTACTTTACATTGAAGCTTCAACAGTCAGTTTATTGTGTCATCCGGCTTGATGTGTGTAGTCGATGTAATTGTTTCTCCCTGAGCGTACTTCCCTTTCATTTGAGTTCATTACTTAGCTATGTGAACACTTGAACACAGCTGTGGTGAAGATCAGCTGGGCTCGCCAGCCCAATAGCCGATCAGTTAAAAAATGCAAATAACGAATAGGGTCATTAAAGCTGATTAGTATTATAGATGCACTACTTTTATTGGATGGGATGGCATTAGATCGTACTGGTGTACCATCGTGTTTACAATTGCAAATATGGGAAATAATGCTTATAAGTGGTGGTGTATCATTCTACTTTATTGACTTGAAAAGAAAGCCAGATTACAAATGTGCCCCTTTTTTGTCATTTTCTGTTACGCTCCTCCTCTCGGTCATCTGCTTTCGTCACTCTTCCTTCAGTCTTCCATTAATTGCATGCTTCCCAACTGTTACCATTCCTGAAAGAGGTTCGACCATGAATAGCCAGCCTTCGAGGTTAGCTCTTTGAGCTGTCACCAGCTCCCATTTGGCTATGGCTCTGGAGGAAAAGCCGAGCAGCAACCACATAATGATGGGTGTCTGAGGGCCTGGCTAATTTTTCATGTTCCAACAGGCGACTGAGTCCTTGGACCAGACACAGGCTAATGTATGGTTTGTCAGTGCCCTAAAGGGCTTATAAAAAATGGCAAAGAGAGCAGATGATCTCTGAACACAGTCAGAACAAGAAGAGTGACAGTGAGTGACACAAGTCCTAACTTAACACCACAAGCACTTTAATGATTGCAAGAAAATAATTAACATTTTCTATCATACAGGATTATAGTGTATCTCCCTATTGGTCAACGCTGGCTTTTCATTTTCCGAAGCCTCCCATAAACAGAGTCACAAATCATTCTATAGATGTTTATTGAGGCCTTCACTTTTTCAATCGTCTCTCCTTTCAAGCTTCATTATGAGAGGAGTTGATACGACCTCAAATATAGTCAGGAGACGAAATAAAATAGGATGTGTTTAAGTGCTGGGTGGTATCAAAGAATAAAAGGAAAAACATGGTTTGGGATGGCAATTTCTTAATGCAATGTTGGCTCTCGGAAGTCTGCAACGTCAGAGATAAAGTAGGTTAGCAGGTAGCACAAATGTATTAGTGGTATCTATTTACAGTACTTTTTTGCAGGTATATAAAGCATAAAGCACACAGCTAAGGAAGGGTAAGAAAAATGGACCGCCCATTTACTGACCCACATAATCCATTATACAGATGAAGACTATTTGCCTATGTGAACCATATACAGGCAGTGGTATGCGCTGATGTTTATATTTCTACCCTGAAGAACTATCTCTTAGTTGGACTGAGTTGCAAAACAAGCTGCAACATAGCTTCCTTAAGTTCCAAGAATGTTTAAAACAGAATGAGTGTCGAATAAAACAAATGAATACACGTTGAAGATCAAGGGAGTTGGACTTGATAAGGCTATGAGTTAGTGCATTGATGACATATCTATCAGGCAACTTGGAATGAACGTGTAAGAACACCATTTTTAGAAGAATCATAATTTACACTTAGGTGCCAACTAAATGTCTAACTGGAGATGTAAGACTCGAGAACATGTGGCGCCTAAGTTGACAGACAAATACAAAGATGAATTAGTTATTTATGACCAAATTAGTAAAAAGCTTTGGGCTCTCAGCCTGTTTCCCATCATGGTCTGCCCTATGCATGACCTACAATGGCGCTCACGTTGCATTAAAAATACATATGACATCTCAAATTGTGCATTATATGTCTAAACTACAGACAGTTTCCTCTAAGCAGGGGAAAGCAGGACAAACCAGCTGAAAGTTAGTGAGTGTATTCGAAGTGCAGATGGATATACAGTATGTGGCTGCACCATGGCAAGAACAGGTTTGTAGTTGGCTATGCTTGCACATCGAGGCCCAGTAATAGAGATGTGTTTATGCCAGTGGCTGGAAATCTAATGCAAATGTGACGCAAAAGAGGGCAACTTAAAGAGGGGGTTGGAAAAAGAAAAGGATAGTGACTGTACTTCAGGGTTTGTGGCTTTATGTCAGCTGCCAATACTGAGTCCAACACAGTAACTCACCCACATTTTAGTCTGTTAATTCATGGTATCTATAACAAATCGTTGCGACACACATAAATAAGAAGACTGAAAGAAATTCACACAAGCATTTATTGTAAGCGACGGAAAAAAAGTCTGTTCAGACTGGTGAACCAAGGAATAGATTAGTGTGTCATTAGTTCATCAAATGGTCTGCATGATATGTTTTATGGTTGTGCTACGGGCTAGCCTCAATAGGAACACTTGCAATAAATCTTTAAAAGTGTGTATTTGATGTGGAATTGCTTTCATTTAGATCCAACTAAAAATATAAACCTTGTAAACCCTAAACATTTAATATTTAATTTCTAAACTAAATATAAGTGTTAAATTACCCTCAAAAGGAACTCTTATGTACTGTATATGCAGTACTTATTTTAAAGTAGCCATCGAGAAATTTGGGCGAGACTCTTTACCCACATTGCTCCCAACGCCACTCACACTGGTGTACGAATGTAGTGGTGGTCGTAGAGGCCGTTGGTCCAAATTGGCAGCCACGTTTCCGTCAGTCTACCACAGGGCAGCTGTGGCTACAAATGTAGCTTACCACCACCGCACTTGCGTCAATAGAAAAAGGCACTATACACATTGAATGCAATATGACAATAAAAAGAAACCAAGCATTTATTGGGTAAAATGTTTTTACTTATTAACTTAAACCTATATCAAAATAGATGCTACACCTGAATATACATGTAAGGCCTCTCTATGTGATTTCTTAATGAAAGGTGATGGGATATTAAAATGCATACTCTGCTGATACATTAACTTGTTTTCACAGGTTACAAACATCATATATCAAACAAATAACAATATTTACAAGTAATAAAATGAATTTGGAATTTTGAAACATAGCAAAATACATGGGTCAAGTAATCAGGCCTATACATTACTTGGTACTGCTCACATACCTTATTTTTCAGACTATAAAGGTACACTTAAAATCCTTTCATTTGTTCAAAAACCGGCAGTGTGCTTTATAAACTCGTGCGCCTAATGTGCATATTAATTCTGGTTGTACATACCGACTTCAAAGACACTTTATTTGTTACAAGGTGTAATTACAAATTGGACCAGTAGATGGCAGTCACACAAAGACATATGTGTGGACTGCAAGGTGACGCCTGTTCAATTGACGTCAGCGGATTATCCATACATGGTAAAGGTTTACCCAAAGTGCTGTGCGCGGGTCCGCCATTGTAGTCTGACGTAGTCAAAAAGCTCCTTCTTTTTCTCTATCCTCTTGTTGTAAGGCATTCATCTGCCGCTGTTACCATTTGTAATATAAAGTTGCGTACAGTTCTCACCTTTATCTGTCAGTAGACTTGCTATGGAAGCGCTAAAATCTACCGGTACAACAAAGATGACGGGGAAAACATGCTGTCGAAGAGAAGCCACTTAAATAAGACCGCCTACAAAGCGGTGCATCCTGAAAGCGGCTTGAAGACGGTCAACATCTATGCCACATTTTGGCAAAGAACCACAATTACATGTTGTATAAACCCCAAAGCTGTGTTTTACATGTAGAAAAAAAACATAATGACCCCTTTAATGCGCCTTATAATCCGGTGCGCCTTTTGTATGAAAATAGACTTGAATAGACCCGTTTATCTGTAGTGCGCCTTATGCGCTCTATGCTCAGAAAATTACGGTATTTAACAAGAATACTTTTTTATACTTGAAAGTGGATATAAATGAATTGATTCACAATTTTGCTCATATTAGATTTTGCATGATCTGAACTGCACATGGGAAGATGTCAGCGGCTTGTCTTATCTGCAGACAAGCCCTCCATCCGTCAGGCCTTAAGTAGTTTTCCAACAGTACATTGACCTTGAGTGCATGTTATCGATTTCCTGTGGTGTCACACTGAGAGGGGTCGTTACCACATGGCCCTCGCTGTGGGCTGTGATCAGGAACAGATTCGTGAAATCTCGATGCGATGGTGATGAATCGCTAGTCTCTGTAGACCATCAATCCTCACCTACCGTAACTGGCGAGTCACCTGCACGGAATTTATCATCATCATCCAAGACACGTACGCAGCGAAGCCCAAGACGCTGTGTGACAATGTAAAATAAACTTTTACACAAATGCACTCCTATTCACGCATACTATACAAGACCTCTAAAAGACCCTGCCAATGTTATGCTGAATGGTATCTGCATGGCAACTGTGGTGAGAATTTAACTATTAACAATTTAAGTGATAGGGGAAGCTATGTAATATAAGGGCGGCTGACTTGCTTTTCCTGTATAATGTGAGTAAATGTATGTAATCTAATAATACATGTGAATATGACAATACAGTGGTACATTTATGAGTGCCCCAGCGCACGACTATTATGGGATAGGAACTGTCTCTTGGCTAATGTTTGCGAGCAAATATTTTGGTTCACAAGCCTCCCGAGCCGTTCGTTGACATACTGAAGAAAATGTCACAATGAACCTAGTTAAATTCCACCAAAACATCTAGTGTCTCACCTAATAGCTTGTTAGTTCAAAGCTAGAGATCGACATAACTTTGTTTTCACACCCATGAGAATGATGCAAGTGAGTCTGAAGGAGAAACTGAAAAAAAGAAACTGATGATATCCATCATATTAAAAAAAAAGCTAAAGCGTGTAACCAACTTGGCAAAGTAGAGTGCACCGCTCGTCTGCACTGTAGTGCAGCATAAGGAATTAATAACGTCAGCCAAAGAGTTTAAAATAATTTCTAAACAACGGACATTTATCCATTAAAAAATATTAAGAAGCTGCTGATGGTGTGTTTGACGGTAAAGCTGTTCACTGGAGATACTGTAGAAGTATGTTCTCCAAGGTAAAATTATGTACATTATTTCTTTACTTCAAGGAAAAACTCACAACCCAGTGGAATGTCAATGAGAATGACTAAGAAACCTTCAGGGGAGACCGGATGCAATGGACGTCGAGTGGGTCTAGCATAATAAATATATATTGTAATCAATATATATATATATATATATATTGATTGCATTGTGTTTGATACAATATTCATTATCTAGTTTTCTTTTTAAAAGCCTGTTAAAAGTTGAAATGGGGGTGTTTTTGGGGGGGCCAAGCCAGATTTTATTCATTTTTATGAAGAACATTGATTTTGGATGTGAGTGTTTTGGGTTAAGTCACATAACTAGAAAAGCACTCGGAGAGTGTAAGCGTAAAGAATTGTTTTTTAAAAAAAAAGGAAATACTTGTTGTCAGGACTTGGTCCTTGGGGTTTGTTTTCCCGGAAGGCAACGGAAAGTTGGTGATTTTATTTAACACTATCAAAAAAGAACAAACGAAAGGCGCGCACAATGGCGGAGGTACAAAACTTGGCTAATGAAAACAAAAGACAAAAAACTATAAACATGAAACAAAAACTTACTTGGCATGGGACTGTGAACATGGCATGAAGCAGAGTGATGATAACGTGTGATGTTTCCAGGCAGACTAACTGAAAACAATGGACTTAAATACTACAAACATGATTGACAACAGGTGTGTGAGACCGAACGTGAAAACAGGTGCAACTAATCGGTCGTCATGGTGACAAAACAAGAGTGCACAAATAGTCCAAAAATAAAACCGAACATGACTAAAACAAAACATGATCACACAGACATGACAGAAACCCCCCTTTTACGGACAGATCCCAGATGTCCCAAAACAAAGAAAATGAACAAGAGTCATGGGAGGGTGGGAGGGGGACATGGCGGTTGGGAGGGGGACATGGCGGTGGGTCGCCAGACAAAGTGGCTCCGAATCCACCGAGGCATAGTCATGTGGCGGCGGCGAGTGGAACGCCGCTGCAGCAGGCGAGGTGGGCGACCCGGGAAGGGCCACATCCGTGGCCGACGAAGAGGTGGGCGCACTTGTGGCCGACGAGGAGGTGGGCGCACTTGGCGTGGTGGACGACCAGGTAGTGGCCACATCCGTGGCCGACGAGAAGGCAGGCGCGTCGTCATCGTGGCAGGCGTGGAAACAGCAGACGAAACATGGCGTGGCGCGTCAGGTGGCGAAGCTTGGCGTGGCGCGTCAAGCGACGAAGCTTGGCGTGGGTCTTGGCGTGGCGGGTCTTGGTCTTGGTCTTGGCATGGATCTTGGTCTTGGCGTGGGTCTTGGTCTTGGCATGGGTCTTGGTCTTGGCTTGGGTCTTGGTCTTGGCTTGGGTCTTGGTCTTGGCTTGGGTCTTGGTCTTGGCGTCGAGGAGCTGCGACTGGCGGCTCTTGGCGACGAGGAGCTGCGACTGGCAGCACTTGGCGTCGAGGAGCTGTGACTGGCGGCACTTGGCGTCAAGGAGCTGCGACTGGCGGCACTTGGCGTCAAGAATCTGCGACTGGCGGCACTTGGCGTCGAGAAGCTGCGACTGGCGGCACTTGGCGTCGAGGAGCTGCGACTGTCGGCACTTGGCGTCAAGAATCTGCGACTGGCGGCACTTGGCGTCGAGGAGCTGCGACTGGCGGCACTTGGCGTCGTGGAGCTGCGACGGGTGCTAGCTGTGATGCTAGCCTTGGAGCTGTGACAGGAACTTGGTGTGGAGTGGCTTGGCGTGGTGCAGGTACTGGAGGTGCTTGGCGGCGTGGAGCCGCTACGGGCGCTAGCCATGGTGCAGCGACAGGTGCTAGCTGTGGAGCAGCTAGCCGTGGTGCTGCTACTGGCGCTGGTGCTAGCCTTGGCAATGGTGCTAGCCTTAGAGCAGCTAGCCGTGGTGCAGGTGGAGGTGGCCTAGCTGGTGGTTGCGGCTTGGCAGGCCGAAAGACTGGTGGTGGCGGCCGGGCGGGAGGCTGTGGCTTGGCAGGAAGAAGAACTGGTGGTGGCAGCTGTGCTAGAGGCTGTGGCTTGGCGTGACGATGTGCAACCCCACCTGAACAGCTCTCAGCCCTAGCCCGCCCCTCAAGGAGCGGATACCAGACGCGCTCCCCGCGGTCTGGAACTGTCTTTTGGAGTGGGTGGAGGGAGGTCAGGAGGGGGGCAGAATCCTCCCCATTAAATTGTCCATAATGTATTTTTTCTACCTGGGATTGAGTGGGTGAAAAAAAAAAATTGTGACTTGGGCGTGGCTTGAGTCCTGGGGAACGGGGCATGACATTTGGGACGTGGCTTGGACTGACTAGACCTGATTTCTAAAAACATGTTTTGATAATGTTTTATCAAAGACATGGCATTAGAGTATTTTGCTGGAGGCGGGTGATCAAAAGTAAAAGAGTTGAAAAAAAAATCCTGGTCTGTGACATCATCCTTCAGCTGCGAAGCTGGCAGCAGCCTGCTCCCGCCCGGAGTGGGAGGAGCCTGCGGGAGCGGCACATCCTGTACCCTCGCGGAAGGCCTCTCCGAAGTCCCTCGCCTTTGGCGGCGCTTTTGTGGCTGGGGAGACGCGTTAGCGTCGTCAGGGCACACTGAACTCAATGGCACCAGTTTGCCGCCAGGACCCCAGACAAGGTCCTTGCGCCCCGCGGAGGAATAGCGCAGCGTCTCGGCCTCCATGGCGTGCAGCACCTCCCAAGAAGCCTCCTCCAAACTGTCCAACTTTCGTGCGGAAAAACTTTTATGCTGGCAACATAATGTCAGGACTTGGTCCTTGGGGTTTGTTTTCCCGGAAGGCAACCGAAAGTTGGCGCGGGCAAGACGGGAATGTGAGTACATGATTTTATTTAACACTATCAAAAAAGAACAAACGAAAGGCGCGCACAATGGCGGAGGTACAAAACTTGGCTAATGAAAACAAAAGACTTGCACAAAGGCAAAAAACTTTAAACATGAAACAAAAACTTACTTGGCATGGGATTGTGAACATGGCATGAAGCAGAGTGATGATAACGTGTGATGTTTCCAGGCAGACTAACTGAAAACAAGGGACTTAAATACTACAGACATGATTGACAACAGGTGTGTGAGACCGAACGTGAAAACAGGTGCAACTAATCGGTCGTCATGGTGACAAAACAAGAGTGCACAAATAGTCCAAAAACAAAACCGAACATAACTAAAACAAAACATGATCACACAGACATGACACTTGTTCCTACTACCATCTTTTTTTAGACATTTTGTAACTTTTACAGACAGACAAACATATACACGGGCTAAAAACAGCAAAAAGACGAACAATGTGCAAAGTTAGCGACTGTCAATGCTGAGGTGAGTCCAATGAGTGGCGGACACCAACAGGTCTCCCCACAATGACTCCACATATAGCTGCGCTACAGGGCATAACATGGGGATGGTGAACCAAATCACCCCTAAAATCGAATCACTTGTTCCGTAATTAATTTTTAAAACATTTTGAACGTTTCAAAATGTGCGCATAACTTTTTGAAATATGTTGCCAACAGACAGTCATACAGTAGCGAATACGTAAGCTCCTGGCAAAGGTGATAATTAAACTTGTAACCCAAAGTAACACTGTCCATTGACTTTCTTTAATCAACATTGTCTAAGTCACCTCTTTCATGACTGTTATTTCTCAGAGGTGATAGTCCTCTAGTACCAGTCTGACCACAGTTCAGAGCCTCCACTGTTGGCCCCATATAGGGAAAAACGGCTTACACATTTTACCACCAGGAGAATACTTCCTCTGCACAATGCTCCCTTTCACAGAGCTCCACAATGGGCGTGAAGCAAACCCACCATGAGGCACACAGGCAACAGAATAGACATGAACACAGACAAATATCTTTAAGTATTGCACAAATAGATTAAAAAAACTTGCCAAACTGATGTAAAAACAAAAAAAAGATATATATATATAATAGAGACGACGGAGTACGATTTTGCTAAAGCAGCATTAAGTAACTTTTCAATCTTCATAAAATATTTTCATAACTCTTGGGACGATACATTGACTTACGACTAGTTGAATGGGACCTCTGTCTGTATTGCTTTCACTGGCACTTAGCAACTTAAAGGAGACAAAAAAATTTAAAAAGTGCTGACTTGCTTTACGGCATATGTCACTACCCCTTCTCCCCATTCGTTTAAAAGACGGAAGTCGATGCAAACGCCTACGTACCACCAGAAAACTAACGGAAAAAAGAAGAAGAATGCCTATGTGGAGTTTGCTGTCATGGCAGAAGCTATAAAACAACCAAAGCAACGAAAAGTTTTGCGCAAGGAGACAAAAAAAAGAAAAAGGGAGGCTACCCGAATAAAAAAGACAATCAGGGATCAACATTGGCCGGGCTTTCACTCGCTAGCATGAGCTCAAAGATGAGGAGGGATTTCGGATTGATGCTGCCTTGGCTCTGTTCCTGCTGGACTTGTAAGTAACTTTCAACGCTCAAATCAAAATATTAATGCTAATGTTAGCTATCGGATATTTGCGTGCTAGCAACCAATAGCCACCAGCTTGATAGTTCACAGTTCCACATTGACGCGACCAGCGACGCAACAAACTCAAAAGTACTGTATAAAGAAATACAATGCTATGACTGCAAATATACTGCTGTGCTCGCCTGGGGCGGGGGTTTGGGCTCTTAGGGACCTGATTGCTTGTCTTTCCGTCCGGCTGCGGGGAGGTTTTGGGCCCCTCAGGGCGGCAAGTCTCATCTTTCTGCCCGCGTGGGGTGTGGTCTCTCGTTGGCTTGTCTCCTGCTACTCCCGTGCCTTGTACTCGGATGGGCGCGTCTGTCTGCAGCCTTCCTGGGCACCGCACCTGCTGTTTTTTATCGTTGCGCTTTCTTTGTGGCTAGGGTCATAGTTGGGCTCCCGCACATACTGGAAGAGAAATACTTTTGTACATTGTACATGCAAACATACATACATACATCAAACATACATACTCACATACACACATTTATTCATACATGCATATGTACAGTCATACATTCACTTTACAAACATATATACATCCTATACATACACATGCACATACAGTGTACAGACACTCATGCATATAATCACGTTTCATCAAATATATGTTAACGTTGATGATTTTCCTGAGTGGCTAGACAGGACATGTTAAAAAATATATGCATCAATCAGTCTGTCTGCTGCCTTAACAATATCATACTATTGTCTATCATAGTATTTGTTTTTCATCAGTTTTGCTAAATATATATCGAGAGAGAGAGAGAAAAAGAGAGATACTGTAGATTAGCCAGTGCATTTTTTCCTTCATATTTGTGGTCTTGCGATGGCGGAGCGCATTTACATAAATAAATCCAAGGGAATCCATGCGGTTCTTCCGGTTTCCACTTGCGGTGTTGTCAATTATGGTTTTGCTTTTGGCTCAGCCGGTAGTTCAGTACTGATCATTGGCCATTAAGAAAGTGACAAGGCTTTACTCATGTCCTCCACTTTTGGAACCCGTGTGTGTCGTTGTATTCATCATAAAGAGGTGAGAAGTTATATTGTAAAAATGCTTTTCTACAATATGATGAATAAAAGACAAAGAGCACGGCAATGGTTTAATGCACTTAATCAAATCTTAATTCATTTAATCCCCCTCTCTCTTTTTTACTCATCTTAACATTGACAAAGGTGTCATTTGAAGTGTTCTTCCCACGGGTCTGATTGTTTACTTCTATGCTGCTGCTGTTAGTTATCAGTCTTCAAATTAGGGTGTGACCTCTCTGTCACTCCCGGGTTCAAATATACAATAGAAAAGAAAGAAAAGGACATTTACTAATTCATTCTCAAAACTGTTAGTGGATAACTGGCTTTTGGAAACCCCAAGTAAGTCTAATAAAGGACACACTGACATTTCAAACTAAACAATAAGAGGTATGCTTTTCAATAGATTGCAATGCTTATTTTTTGATCTACCTTGATTAGCTCTCAGCCTGGCCATCACACAAGTACCACACTGTCCGACCATGGTGCAATTTGCTGCTTAAATGTGAATAGACTGTTGTTAATGTGCACTTAGACGATGGTGAAAACATTTTCCTGTGGCTTGGGGGTTTCTTGACCTACCCTTTGCAGAAATGTTTTCTGCCTCTTGTTCTCCACAGTGTCAATTATTCAGCATGTGTTACCAATCTATTAGTCATCATTGCATCGAGAGTGCCCTGATACTTGTCATGACACCTACACCAACCCATGCATTGTCTACCATTCTTTCTATATTTTGGTTAGAATACTGTTAAACCCTCAGTCCTGGTGCTACCCACCTGTAGCCTTGCTGCTCCCTATTTATTCCATGAAACTCCTTTTACAGGCCAGTCAGCAGAATTATAAACCAGTCTGGTTACTGCCATCTGCGCGGAGGTTCCAGCAAGCCTCTAACTTTCTCCCCAAAAGCAGTGGCTGGTGATGATGGGTACTGGCTGTGCCCCAAGCCTCATGTACACTCCAGACGTAACAGTACGCTGTTTTAGTTTGGTGTCACTGCTAGAGTAAGCTGCATATTTTCCAAACTTCTTTTTCAGTTTTTACCAGCATTTCTACTAGACTGACGACAAGGTTTCCGTTCACACCTCATATAAGCTGGGACTTGGCTTCCACACACAGTGGATTTTACTGTCTTTATTTCCTAAACAGAGCTCATTTTTACCACTAAGTCTTTAGGCCAAGTAAAACATCTACAGAATGACAAGCTTGAAGTTGAAGTTGAAGTACTCTAAACAATGTTTAAATACTGTAGAAGTGCAAATGAACAGAACATAAAAACATTTTTTTAAACAATTGGTGATAAAGATGCATAAAACATTACAAATTATAACACATGGAAGTTACATCAAGTATGGGAAATATTATGGCTGTGAATCTTTAGGCACCACACGATTTGATTTGATTCGATTCTTGGGGGTAACGACTCAATTCAGAATCGATTCTTGATTTAAAACAATTCTTGACTCAAAATCTTTCAAACTTTTTTAATAACATTGGATGCCAGTTCTATGATTAACTACATTCCTCCATAAAATAGATAAATAACTCTGATCACTTTCTATATTACTTAAAATAAAACTGGTTTTGTTTCATAAAATGCTTCCCAAACATTTAATAAAGAGAAATAATGTAATAATCAATCAATCAAAGTTTACTTATATAGCCCTAAATCACGAGTGTCTCAAAGAGCTGCACAAGCCAAAACGACATTCTCGGCTCAGATCCCACATCAGGGCAAGAAAAAACTGACAATGAGGAACCTTGGAGGGGACCGCGGGTGTGGGGAACCCCCCGGGCGACCAGTGCAATGGACATCGAGTGGATCTAGTATAATATTGTGAGAGTCCAGAGAAGTAACCAACACTTCTTTTTTCTAAAGTAAATATGCACCGCAAATATGGGCATTTTCATCAACAATGTGATTTGCCTGATTAGCTGGACAGGACAAATAAAAAAAATAAAAAATAATAATAATTTTTTAAATTTTTTAATCAATTAATAATTGTTACAAGTAGAAATCGCGACTAATCTGAAAAGCTATCTTTTTGAAACCCTTACAAATATGATCAGATTATAAAAGAGTTAAATCGCTTTTTTCTTATTTGCTTTTTTCACAAGCAGCCAGAAAATAAGAAAAGGGCAGAGGTGGGTAGTAACGCGCTACATTTACTCCGTTACATCTACTTGAGTAACTTTTGGGATAAATTGTACTTCTAAGAGTAGTTTTAATGCAACATACTTTTACTTTTACTTAAGTATATTTATAGAGAAGGAACGCTACTTTTACTCCGCTACTTTTATCTACATTCAGCTCGCTACTCGCTACTAATTTTTATCGATCCGTTAATGCACGCTTTGTTTGTTTTGGTCTGTCAGACAGACCTTCAAAGTACCTGCCTTACTGGTGACGTTTCACTTCGTTCCACCAATCAGATGTAGTCACTGGTGACGTTGGACCAATCAAACAGAGCCAGGTGGTCACATGACCTGACTTAAACAAGTTGAAGAACTTATTGGAGTGTTACCATTTAGTGGTCAATTGTACGGAATATGTACTGTACTGTGCAATCTAATAATAAAAGTTCCAATCAATCAATCAAAAGTGTGAAGGAAAAAACATACTTGTTTTATTTCAACCGTACCGTCAAAAGCCTCAAGACTGACCGCACATGAGGACGTTCCTGTCTTCACAATAAAAGTGCCGCGCCATCGCGCCTGCGCTTTCAAAACAAGAGTCTCCGAAAGCCAGCGTAAACAAGCTAGCAAGCTACGGAGTTTGACGCCAATATATTTCTTGCAAAGTGTATAAAAACAAATATGGAAGCTGGACAAATAGGATGCCAAAAACCCACCACTTTCATGTGGTATTAGACAGAAAGGAGGAACTTTTCTTCTCCTCCATTTGAAAACGTGGACGTTATCATCACGACCAGGGCCGGCCCGTGGCATAGGCCGTATAGGCAAATGCTAAGGGCGCCGTCAATCAGGGGGCGCCACGCCAGTGCCACAAATGTTGGAGAAAAAAAAAAGAAAAGAAAAAGTTGGTACTATTATTTCTAAATACAAAAAATAATCCCACGTTAATTAAAATGCAAAGTAAAGCCTATTTAATAGAAATATTATTTGTTACAACATTACATATATATATATATATATATATATATATATATATATATATATATGATATGAGTGTGTATGTTACTCATCAGTTACTCAGTACTTGAGTAGTTTTTTCACAACATACTTTTTACTTTTACTCAAGTAAATATTTGGGTGACTACTCCTTACTTTTACTTGAGTAATAAATCTCTAAAGTAACAGTACTCTTACTTGAGTACAATTTCTGGCTACTCTACCCACCTCTGGAAAAGGGTAACCAATATGCAGAATATGCAGTGTTTTCATTCACGTTAGGGTGTTCAGAGCACTTGTAAAATTGAAATTCTAATGATTCAGTATCTTGATCAACGACTCTAGAACATAATTTAATGCTGAGGTTAGTTGACGCAGAGTCAGATAGTCAGGGACTAAATACTTGGATGGCCTATAGCAGGGCTATTTAACTACAGTACATTATTTTGGGGGCCACATTTCTAGGAAGCTAAAGACCAGGGAACCGATGTTCGGAAAAATTGAGCTGCTTTGAAATAAAATGCTACTAATTGCGTAATTTGGTAGTTAACATGAGTAATGGACGGATTTTGATGTAATTTTCAGAAAATATCTGAAATAGCTCCTGGAACAAGTGCTTTTCTAGTTTTTATTCTTATTCTTATATGAACTAGTGCTCAAAGGACTCTTTGTTGATATTCATTCTGTCACCATACAGTATACACAAACAACCAGCCATGCATTTGAGGTTAATCAAGGTCTATACTGTTTTTGTTTCGGTTTGTTTCCTGGTATATAAAATAATTCTAAAAATAACCACTAGATAGCAACATAATTTTTTTTAACCTTAATTAGTATGGTTATTTGGTTTGAGGTAACATTTAGCGTTGATGCGCAAGCTTGTACGTGCTCAGTAGTGTTGAGTGGAACATTTTAATGACTTCTCCCTTTACTATTTTTCTTAGTTTTTATATTCATAAGAGCTAGAATCCCATGCAATGGGCTTTTATTGTTCTCTATTTTGTCAGTGTTATTAATAGGGATGTGCCGATCGATCTGCCACAGATTAGTATTTGCTGATATTCATAAAGTATGTGATCGCCGGAGCAAATAAATGCCCTTTAATGCCTATCATTAACACTTCTTCCCTCTGGTATTTACTGTATTTTGAGTCCACCTGTTGACTAGCTAGCAGCTAATTCTGTATCTCCATACACAATGGGGATACACTACCCTAAGTTAATAATATATCACCTTCAATACAGAAAATAAACTGCATTTCTTAGTCTCTTAATTATCATTATAAAGTATCATTATCAAGAATTAAACTCTAAAGGCCTTAGTGGCCACATGCGTGGACAGCACCTTTTAGCTCTTATTTCCAAAATTGTGTACACTACTGAATTGGGGTCTTATGGCCGCTTATGTGCACACTTATACTGCTATCTGGTGGTGTCAGAAGAGTAGGAGTAATTTGAAAAAAAAAAGTGTAAAAATAAAAATTAGCATGTCACTACACATGAAGTACACGTTTGTGTACTTATGAACTAAGTACATCATATCAAAAGACGATTCTTAGTTTTTATTCTAATTAGGGTCCAATAAGCCCAAATAGCAAAGAAAAATAAAAAAAGCATGTAAACAAACAGCTTGGGCCTTAAGAGGTGTTAAGACAAGGCCGGACACATGCACCGAGAGCAGGCAGGAGCAGGTACAGTATGCTAGCCTAGCTGTCAAAGGGAACAGCACTTTTTTTGCAATTTCGCTTATCGTTCACAAACCTTATGAGAGACAAAAAGTCAAAAGTTGTTTTTTTTGCAGTCATGTAAAAATCGGCTCTTTCCTGGTGGCTAGCTATCAGTTTGACTTCTAAATCACTTTAAAAATGCATTCAAAAACCACCAGCAATATTTCATTTACGTTCCGAAATCTGTACAATAACACTATACTATTTTTGTAAGAGCGAACACTGAGGAACTTTTTTCCCAGCGTAGTAACACATCAGCATGCTTCGGTATTAGCCGTAAAAGCCAGCTACAGAACAGGATCAGTTAGTTTCTACTACAACATGAAACGCGTTTTGAGTTTCTAATGCACAACACTGAAATGGGACACCAATCTGTAGTGACTGTAAAACATGAAGAATCATATTACAGTATCTAAAGTATTAGCCCCTATTTTGTAGCTCGACGGCATATGTACTATAGTTGTAATAACAAGCCTGGTGTGCTGCGTGTATCATGATCGATATTTAAAGTGTGACTCACTCGATGGGACAGTTGTGTGTTTGGTACAGCTGGACGAGGACGTTTTTTGCGGTTTATTTGGGTAAGCAAGCCCATCCATCCATGCATCCATTTTCTACCGCTTATTCCCTTTGGGGTCACTGGAGCCTATCTCAGCTACAATCGGGCGGAAGGCGGGGTACACCCTGGACAAGTCGCCATCCCATCGCAGGGCCAACACAGATAGACAGACAAAATTCACACTCACATTCACACACTAGGGCCAATTTAGTGTTGCCAATCAACCTATCCCCAGGTGCATGTCTTTGGAGGTGGGAGGAAGCCGGAGTACCCGGAGGGAACCCACACAGTCACGGGGAGGACATGCAAACTCCACACAGAAAGATCCCAAGCCCGGGATTGAACCCAAGACTACTCAGGACCTTCGTATTGTGAGGCAGATGCACTAACCCCTCTTCCACCGTGCTGCCCGGTAAGCAAGCCATTTATGTCTAAATAGTTTGGCTCCAAGTTCCACTATCACCTCACTCTCTTGGCATTCGTCTGCTACAACGTTTCACCTTTCCTTCGTGCTCGCTTCTAGAAGCAGTATGTTCAGCTTCAAAAAGATAACGTTGTGAATCTTCATTTGTCCAAAAACAGTCGTCTTCGTTGTCTGTTATCAATTCTGCTATGACTATAACACACACAACTTTGTTTCTGATAGTAGGAACACACATGTGTTGCCGGAAGTCGGTGATGTTTGTGCATTGTGTGTAATGTTACAGTGGCCAGAAATATTACATATACTTCTAAAAAAAAACCTTCGCCTTGTTTTTAATGCTCTCCTGCTTTAATTTAATGTTGGTCATTATGGTGGCACTTGGAGAGCCAAATGTTTTCTAAGGTAGTACTTGGTAAAAAAAAAAAAAGTTTGCGAACCACTGCTTTCGATAAAGGATCATAAAAATCTACAGAGTGGTGTTAAGTCGACTGGTGACTGCTGACTTCTCTGACCTCATGCACACAGTGTTTTCTGCCACAGTACAGACTATCATTGAAGTGAAGGTGCTAGTGAGTGAAGGATGTGTGCTTGTGGGAGGGAATGAATCTGCAATGGGAGGCAAAAGTGTCCAAATGTGACCCCCTCAGCAGAACCATCTCTAAAGGCTATCTGCTGTAATTGACTGGCTGTTGTGCTCCCCTCTTTCTGTCCAACTCTAGTCCCTGTAGATCACCATCAGATGGATTGTGTGAACCTGCCCTCTAATTAAGACGCATTTACAACTAATGAGAATACACGTAATGGCCAAATAATGTGAATGTGTGTGTTTGAATTTGCAGGTCAGTGCATTAGTATATGGCAGAGAACAACAATTGTTATTTAAACATTCCTATGACTTACAAAATTAGATATTCAAATAATTTGATAGCATGGTTCGTTTAACATCCATAGTCTTTTCTGTCATGTGTGCATGATCATTATGATGGTGTGTTCAAATACCGTACTTTTCAGGCTATAGAGTGCACTGGTATTTAAGCTGAACCCACCAAATTTTAGAATAAATAAATACTTATACATATATTAGCCGCACTGGACCATAAGCCACAGATATATACCGGTACGGAAGATTTTGTATATGTTTATTTACATAACTTAATGGTTTCCAAAGTGTTTATGTCATACAGCAGTAAAACGGCTGCTCAAACAAAACATAAGTCATCATCATGGACCCACTAGCTGCAGAAGCTAGCTCTCCAATCTGCTAAACAGACTCAATTACTCTACGATGACGTTTTGGTGAATTTACGAAACTGAAACAACATAAAAAGAATGCCATTGCAAGTAATATTACTAACACAGACATTTGTAAACGTGTTACCATATTCGCTAATGCTCATAAGATAGCTTGATTACATTACAATAGCACATATAAATATGCATGAAAACACCCCTACCGACATCAAACATGGGACAGTTCAAAAAGTATGAATTGTTTTAGTATATTGTAAAACTTACAAACCTTGCTTGGAGTAATGAATGAAGAATCCTTTTGAGCAGAGACGCTATCGCCGAAAGTAGACAAAACGCGATATACTTCTGTTTCAAGGCACGAAACAGGAAGTACATTTTCAACCTACAACACCTGCAGTGAGTAAACTCATCCAAAAGATGGCGCCATGGCAAAAACAAACACACCTTTTCAGTGTCGCTGTTGATGTTTTATGAAAACAATTAGTTGAATACAAAACATTAGAAGAAAAATCCAGAAATTTGCTGCACCGTTTTATAAGCCGCATAGTACAAACTGTAGGAAAAAAGTAGTGTTTTATTGTCCAGAAAATATGGTACTTGGAAAAAATTCCGGACAACACAAAAATAACTTTTAAATATAATCTAGCAGGGATGACACATGCTTAATTGTATGCACTTGAAATGTGCCTGTCAGTCACTTAATAATATACACTTAATAATATATCTAAGTGTACTGTATTCTGTATAGTAGATTTCTATGTACTTGGCTGTCTGCATTGAACAGCATTCCTCTTTAACAATTGCTATCACAGCATTTTTAGGGTAAACAATTGAGTGATAAATGAACACCAAGTGGTGATGTGGGTATCGTCTTACAATCTTTTTATCATTCTCAGAGGATCTATCTGTATCTGTTTAAAAAATGGAAACATGGAACTCAGTGTTTGACCGCAGCTTTAGTGGACCTGATAGAATAACCTGTCTTACGTCTCTGCGTCCCTAAGGGGTGCATCGAACTAGGCGGCCATTAAAAAAAATCCTAAATGACCATTTATCAGTCTTGGTTTCTCGTTTAAAAGTAGATCCTACTACTACTAGTAGTCCTTTAAATAAGATCTTTCCTCTGTCATACTCTGGTGTGTATTAGACAACGTGCGGCAGGATCTTTGGGTAGGGCAGAATGCCACAGGAGACAGCGAAGAAAAGTCATCCATCACTGCATTTTGGAAACCCGTCTGCAAGGGGATGAGAGGCTAATAACTGCTTTGCTCTGTCTTGTGATGTAGCTTTGAGGTGAAGAGGGCTTTCTCTTAAGGCCTACACATACATGTGTTAATGTAAGAAATATATATATATATACAGTATATATATATATATACATATATATATATATAAATATATATATACAGTATATATATATATATATATATATATATATATATATATATATATATAAACACACACATATATATATATATATATATACATATATACACATATATATATATATATATACACACACATATATAATATATATATATATATATATATATATATATATATATATATATATATATATATATATATATACATACTGTATATACGTTAGGTTAGGGAAAAAACACCCGCTCGTCAGGGAAACCTGCGAAACAGACTTGTAGGGATGATATAGCCTCTTGTGTTTATTCCTGACCTAACATATATTTCGCTCTACCCCGGTATTGAGTACTGTATAACGGATAAACCACAGAAACCTTGACTATATATATATATATATATATATATATATATATATATATATATATATATATATATATATATATATATATACATCCACCCATCCATCCATGCTGCAGCCTATCTCAGCTGCATTCGGGGGGAAGGCGGTGTACACCCTGGACAAGTCGCCATCTCATCACAGGGCCAACACAGATAGACAGACAACATTCACACTCACATTCACACACTAGGGCCAATTTTATGTGCATGTTTTTGGAGGTGGGAGGAAGTCGGAGTACCCGGACGGAACCCACGCAGTCACGGGAGGAACATGCAAACTCCACACAGAAAGACCACAAGCCCGGGGATCGATCCCAGGACCTTCGTATTGTATATATATATTAAATGATCTGCACTAAACTATATGTGGATGAAGTCTTCATGCAGTATAGAGTAGTGGTAAGTAAAGGGTGGCGTCTGTTGCAGAGAGAGACTATCGTCTGAGGACAGGGAGAGGGGGAACAAGAGATTTATGTCTGTCTGTGACGCATGCTGCTCTCGGTCTAATGTTAATGGAAAACGAGATGTATAAGAATCTGGCAGATATATACAGCTCTCTTTAAATCCTCTGCTTGTCAGCCACTGTTTTAATAGCATTACAGTCCACAGTGATAAAACAGTTAAGACCAGAAACTGTACACACATTTTCACCACTGCTTTCAACACATGAGGCCACGCAATAAATTAGGCCTGGATACTTGAAAAATAATCTCATCAAGGAAAAGACCAAGTACTTCCATAACTGATCATTCATGACTACATAGACAGCAATTACAGAAACAATAGACACCCAGTTTTTCCACCATATCTTCCCACTAAGGGTGTAACACAGAAAGGTCTGTCAGGGAAACGGCCTCACAATGCGTTACCTAAAGTCTGTGAGAAAATGACTAGGGTCACGGTCTTGTAAGCCTTCCCAAACAACGAGAGACCATTTCATAGCTTGCAGCCATCACACTTCCCCTTTGTCCGTCCAATGTGACGTCCACATTATTCCCACGTGTTTCAGATGCCTCCCTCTTCCTTGTTTCTTCAATTCTGTCACTGTTTACTTTCCAAGGAGGTTTTTTTTTTGCCCTCTGTTCTCAACCTTGCTGCCCACGGCTCTGTAGGAGAGGAACTGAGATTGTAATAGTCTCAGAAATATGTGAATATCTACAGTTATGGTTAGTTTAGGCCACAAACACGTGAAATATATATCTGTGATGAGGGAAGCAGCAAACTTCGAAATACATTGTGGCGAGAGACGACTGTAATCCGCTTTGTTATTACAGATATACTTCAGCAGTGGCATCGCAAACACAAACAAGCCAAAGAAAAAGCACAACACAAAATTGTAACTCATACAATGTTATTTAACGGAAGCCTCGCAAACTTTGCTCAGGTCCCAAACTGAAGGTTCTATGCAACTTTCCTGGCTTTTCCATCCCCCCAAAAAGGTTGACTTGTATTGAAAGCGCTACCATATTAAGATGGTATTGTCACACGTATAAATTAATTATTATAATTGACTCATTTTCGTTTGTCATAATTGTGTGTTATCATCCTTCTACGCTCTACTATTTGAAATATATATAAATTAGGGCAGTCAAAGTTAACTCGATATTAAATTTCAATGACGGCACTAATTTTTTTTAACGAGCGATCAACATGAACACTTCGTTTTTGACACTCTGGCCGTGCTGTAGCGGGGGGCAGTTGGCTGCAGTTCACTTGCAAGCGAGCAGAAATGGACAAAGAAAAGTCTACCTTATAGAAATATCAGGTTCAAAGCCATGGCAAGTTGTTCTCCCGACAAGAAAGGACTATTTTTCAACGTGAGAAGAGAGGACATGCCTGCAGCAAACGCCTGCTGAGCGTATAGTTCAGAGGTGGGTGGTGCTCCATTTCCGTGTTCAGATTACTGTTAAGGTCCAGTGCTAACATAACATTTAGATTGTTACTGTGACTGATTTTTACTAAGTAATATGACATAAAAGCTCAACAGAAATTAAAGGATATCAAAAGGAGACTTTTTATTGCAAACAGTCGATCTGACATCAAAACATGTCAAGACACTTTCTCAAAACAATCACACACTTTTCCGGCTTCAAAATAAAAGGGCTAGGCTATACATCTGGTTTAACTACATTTAGGGTTTTTCCTTCATATTTACCGCCACACCTAACAAAATAAAGTAATATAATGTATTGTAGTGTCCAGAAGAAAACAAACAAAGTCTGACTTTCTTTTTTAGCTTTTATTGCCAATTTTATGATAACAGGCCCAATTCCAACCAGTATTTCCTCCGTGCACACATCGGTCTCTGTGCTTCACTCCTAGACACACAACACTTCTTCATTCTCTGCCGACATGGTGTGTTCACAGACCATGGGAAAAATGATCATCATAACACACTAATATACAGCCTTGTGGTTAGAGTGTCCGTCCTGAGACTGGAAGGTCGTGAGTTCAAACCCCGGCCGAGTCATACCAAAGACTATAAAAATGGGACCCATTGCCTCCCTGCTTGGCACTCAGCATCAAGGGTTGGAATTGGGGGATAAATCACCAAAATGTTCACTGCTGCTGCTCACTGCTGCCCTCACCTCCCAGGGGGTGAACATGGGGAAGGGTCAAATGCAGAGGATAATTTCACCACACCTAGTGTGTGTGACTATCGTTAACTTGAACTTTAATTAACACCAGCAGGTAATTACTGTATGAGTAGCTATATATAGTTTATTATTTGCACACTATTGGCTAATGATGCACCGAAATTTCCCCGGAAATGACATACTTTAGTCACTGGGACAGTGCTCCTGAAACCAATGTTGTGATGACGTAAGCTATGCGCACGGAGTTGTCTGGAGCGGAGGCAGCGTGTCCGCGCTGTGGACGTACTTTAATACATTCGAAATATACCCGCGGACAGTGATCTTTACAATTTAAGATGACACTGTCGGCTTTTAATGAATTAATTGTTTTGGCTGGCCGAAATATTATGTAAATTATTTTATAACATGTTCCGGTCGAGTCCTCAATTACAGAATGATTAGCAGGCTCAATATTGTCTTTAACTAATTAATAGAGAAGAGTAAAACATTGTCATGCAGCAAAATGAAGACCATGGCGTGGCGCAGTGGGAGAGAGGCCGTGCGCAACCCAAGGGTCCCTGGTTCAATCCCCACCTAGTACCAACCTCGTCATGTCCGTTGTGTCCTGAGCAAGACACTTCACCCTTGCTCCTGATGGGTGCTGGTTAGCGCTTTGCATGGCAGCTCCCTCCATCAGTGTGTGAATGTGTGTGTGAATGGGTAAATGTGGAAGTAGTGTCAAAGCGCTTTGAGTACCTTGAAGGTAGAAAAGCGCTATACAAGTACAACCCATTTATCATTTATTTACCATTAACTTGTACAACATGTAATGTACAGAATATCAGGAGCCTTTATCCAGGTAGAAATATCACACATTATAGCCAACCCCCGAAAATTATATGTCTAGGGTACACTTATTAATGATGAAAACGTATACCTATCTGCGATTAATAGTGATTTATTTTGAGGTAACTATGAACAATGCTATTAAATATTCTAATCGTTTGACAGCCCTAAAAAATATATATATCAATAGGTTGCCGTTGACAGGTCGAGAGGTACTGATGATACAGAGGATTATGGATCACTTTGATGTACTCAATTTTGAAAGTGCAGACAACATTGGCACTTTGTTTATCAGAAGCATTTTTATTGGCCAAGTATGTAACACACAAGGAATTTGACTTGGTAGACTGTTCTCTCTTTGTTCAATGCCAGAAACAACGAAAAAAGCAACGACAACGAGAAAGTGCAGTACCGTGGCAGCCATCCGTGGCGTCATCTTGGTATGAAACAAGTGGGAGACATTAAAAAACACAGGACATAAAATACACTAAACAAGCACAGAGTTGATGGAACAAACTACTACTTCAAAGGCACTATTTCTACACAAAACTACAAATATAAAACAACGAAAAATACAAAAATTAGCAAAAACTAATATATGTTGCGCACAAACGATTGTACCATGCATAGACAAACCACAAAACAAAACAAAAACACAATTTCCAGAGCCATCTTGGACTTTAAAAATTTGATCTTTTGGAACTAAAAGTGACTAAAATAAGACTAGAGGAAATTTCCTTTTGCGTGGTACAGTATATGTTTAGATAGCATCTTCATCCCAAATATTTTTACGCGAAATTGGAAGGAATTAGCAAATATGCCTTATTTCAGGTTGTAGCAATATAACTAAAGAAGGGCTAGGCCTGCACTTATTTCCATGGTAATATGAGAAAAATATGGACATCTCAAGTCAAATTCACTCGCACAAAATGTGCCGGACCAAGCGAGAGGAATTCACTTCCATAATTGTATTGATTCTGATTTTGAACAAGAAGAGTTTTGATCAGAGTTCTGAGGGGGGAAAAAAATCGAAAATACGATCTCAAAGATCAGGAGCATCTTTGAGGGGAGAAAGACTGAGACAGAACCTGCCGAAAAACAAAGAAAGAAGAGCAGACTTATTTTTCTCTCAAGAGTGAGAGAAAAAGAAGAGAAGATGCTAGTATACTTTTTTGCGTCCTCTTCTACTGATGTGATCATGAATGGAATTAAATGCTGAAAGAGCATGAGGAATTACAGGCTATGGTGTCTATAGAAGAGTAGGTAAGTCCTGAAATAGCGATCATTTTATATTTCTTTTTTGCTCATAAACTTTATTCTGCAAGCCCATTCCATGTATTAAAACTCCACACATGTATGTCTTTTCCTAGAACCAACCCATTAAAACGTCTCATTTGTTGATTATCAGAACATTTATTAAAATAATTTATCAAATATATTTATCTTAGTTCAACTAACACATTGTCCAACAGATCGGATCAAACCAATGGAATGTTACCAGCATGTTTCTTACTGAATGATGATGTTATCTCATGTGTGATGGTATCACTGCGACCCTATAGCTCAGCTTGATCAACCAACCAATCCCAAAAACAACAGAAGGGGAGATAAAAACAGGACTGTGTAAACCACAACAGCCCCTCTTCCTCCTAAGCACAAAAAAACATTGGCCACCACTTCCCGTTTCAGAGATGGCAACAGGATTTCATCCAGGAAAGGATGAGTCTTCTCTGAGCTAATCCTACTTCTGTGGTCTTGGTTGGGATTAGCCTGACTATGTGGCTAAAACCACTATGAGACTCAGTCATAAAAACAGCTGATATTAATGGTAGACGTAATGACAGCTTGGATCACAGTGATTTGGATTGTATGTTAAGTGGAATTGTATATGTACATGGTGTTTATTTGTTCTTTCCATGATACCTACTGGTTGATTTGTTACATTAGAGGCCACAGATTAGAACGTTTGTACACCGCACCGTATTAAATCTCATCAAACATAACAGCCCAGATCATGTCATCGCCGTCTGGCACTCCTTGGAGACGCCAACAGCCTCATCTATCAGGTCTGGACTGCGTTCAAAATCCTCAAGCAAAGCTAAATTTGTGTAACAAGATCTGGACCTTGAGACGCATGCCTGCCACAACAAATTGGCCTCATGCAGAGAAAGAGAAACGAGGGGAGGTCGGGAGGGGGAGGGCTGCAAAGCGAGATGATGCGAGCTCGCACAGGGAGGTAATCTTACAGCCTCCATGGCCTGGAGGGACCCTGCCCCCTGATGTTAAGCATTTGGCTTAGGCCCAAATTGTGAAGACAAACACGGTGTCTTCTTCAATTAGACACACTTCTCTGGGTGTGTTGTACATGATGCTCGGCCGAGTAGAGCAGAGGGTACAAGGTGTTTATTAATATGTGGGTAATGTGTTTCTACTGGTGGTAGAATAGATATGAACTGTGAATCAAACTGCCATACATAGTCACACATTTTTAACAGGTCATGGTCTTCCTGTTTCAGCTTGGGAGAGTTATAGGAGTCAAACGAATGAATGAGTTCCAGTGGCATGAAGCATGACATGTATTACATGTCCATGTAAGACTGATGATTCTTATAATTTCCAAATCCTATCTATTACCACTGTTTAATGTTTCTCTTTCCCTAAATGTAAAATGAAAGTTTCTATAATATCACTTCTACCAGCCAAACGAATGGCCTCTTCCGTATTAAAATGTTCATAGATAATTGTCCTTTTTTGGAGTACCTCTTTAGTGTTTAATATACTTTTGTAGTATATTTTTTATTGTCACTTTCAATCATAAAACAAAGTGTAGTTTATGTGGTCATATACTACCCTCTCAGTTCCTCTGCAACACAAAAGGGTTAAAACGACAGACTCCCTGTCTTGGCAACAGTCCCAGACTATAGGACATGCCGCTACGTGTATTAGTGCAGTCATGAGTGCAGCAAGTTGACACATACATACAGTGCATACACATACAGTACTTACATATAATGTACATGCATGAACCCATTAATAATGGACCCCGAGCAAAAACAATTACCATAAATCCTGTTTGCATTTTGTTTCATTCCAAGTTATTTACATAACTCAGGGTAAGTCATTAATAATATGTAAATAATATATATTCATCCAAAACATAATTATACCTGAAGTGTTCTTCTGGGTGTATTTTTTTTTTTTTTTTCAATTTAAAAACTTTTATTTGTTTTAAGTTAAATATATTTTTGGAAATTTGGATTTCATATAGTTTTATTGTATCATTTATTTTGATCATGTAATTTAAACGTATACAAATTCATTTAATTCATGCGTTCGATACGTCTCGTCTCGATTACTGTAACGTATTATTTTCGGGTCTCCCTATATGTCTAGCATTAAAAGATTACAGTTGGTACAAAATGCGGCTGCTAGATTTTTGACAAGAACAAGAAAGTTTGATCATATTACGCCTATACTGGCTCACCTGCACTGGCTTCCTGTGCACTTAAGATGCGACTTTAAGGTTTTACTACTTACGTATAAAATACTACACGGTCTAGCTCCAGACTATCTTGCTGATTGTATTGTACTATATGTCCCGGCAAGGAATCTGCGTTCAAAGAACTCCGGCTTATTAGTGATTCCCAGAGCCCAAAAAAAGTCTGCGGGCTATAGAGCGTTTTCTATTCGGACTCCAGTACTATGGAATGCCCTCCCGGTAACAGTTAGAGATGCTACCTCAGTAGAAGCATTTAAGTCCCATCTTAAAACTCATTTGTATACTCTAGCATTTAACCCTTGTATTATGTTAAGGGTCAATTTGACCCATTTCAGTTTTTGGGGTGATCAAAGTACTGGTTATCCTTTCTTTTTCTTGCTGAAATTTGGTGACTTTTCCTCATCTAGGGTCATGAACTGGTGTGTAAAATCTGGACACTTTGATGTGTAGTGGAATGTCTGTCTAGAGTTGTATACAAAGATGATGTTGCGGGTCATTTTGACCCAGACGCTTTGATGTGTGTAAACAGCTGTTCAGATCCAAAATAAACATGTGTCTATGATGTACTTTTTACTTTGATGTACGATTGTTTGTAGTTTGATTGCCTCTGAGACCCAGAGCCAGGTGTGTGAAGAGAGGGAACCTTCTCACACTTGTCCTTGTCACTGTTCTCATGTCATCTCTTTGACAAACTCACCAAAAATGAGCTCCAGAATGATGACATCTGAGGAGGCATTATCACTGATTTTTAACTGGGATAGTGATGTAGAGGAAGACATTTCAGAAACAGAGGATTTTTCAGAGACAGAGGACAATGTTATTGCTGATCCAGATTGTCAATTTTCCTACGATGACGAGGATTCAGAGGACGAGTCTGCCGTTGTTCCTCCAACAGATAAAAACCAAGGAATGCAGCAATCATAATCCACAGAGGGGACATGGGTATCTAAGGACGGTAATATAAAATGGTCAACATCACCACACCCAAGCCGAGGCAGACTATCATCTTCCAATGTGATCAAAATGACTCCCGGTCCTACAAGATTTGCTGTCACACGAGTTGATGAGATTCAATCAGCATTTCAGCTCTTCATATCCCCACCAATAGAGAGGATTATACTGGAAATGACCAACTTGGAGGGGAGACGTGTGTTTCAAGAGAAATGGAAGCCACTGGATCAGACTGACTTGCATGCTTACATTGGAGTTCTGTTATTAGCTGGAGTGTACAGGTCAAAGGGAGAAGCCACTGCAAGTCTATGGAATGAAGAGAATGGAAGGCCAATATTTCGTGCAACAATGTCTCTGGAGACTTTCCACATGATATCTTGTGTGATCCGCTTTGACAACCGCGACACCAGAGCTGGTCGACGTGAAAGAGACAAACTAGCTGCGATCAGAGATGTGTGGGATAAATGGGTTGAAAATTTACCTTTGTTGTACAATCCTGGTCCCCATGTTACTGTAGATGAGCGCCTTGTTACATTTAGGGGGCGCTGTCCTTTCCGACAGTACATGCCCAACAAGCCCGCCAAGTATGGCATCAAAATATGGGCAGCCTGTGATGCAAAATCCAGCTATGCATGGAATATGCAAGTATACACTGAAAAGTTACCTGGAGGAACATCTGAGAAGAATCAGGGGATGCGTGTGGTGCTGGAAATGAGTGAAGGGCTGCAAGGTCATAACATCACATGTGACAATTTCTTTACATCCTACCGCCTTGGAGATGAACTTCAGAAGAGAAAGCTGACCATGTTGGGAACAGTCAGAAGAAATAAGCCAGAACTTCCCACCAAAATTCTGAAGATGCAGGGCAGACCTCTGCTATCCTCAATATTTGCTTTCACTGAGAAAGCAACAGTTGTTTCATACTGCCCAAAGAGAAACAAGAATGTTCTTGTAATGAGTACAATGCACACAGATGCATCTCTGAGCACAAGAGAAGACATGAAGCCACAAATGATCCTGGATTATAACTCCACCAAAGGAGGAGTTGACAATCTGGACAAAGTCACAGCAACATACAGCTGCCAGCGCAAGACAGCCCGTTGGCCTTTGGTGATTTTCTACAACATTGTGGACGTGTCTGCTTACAATGCCTATGTCCTGTGGACTGCAATCGACCAGAAATGGAATGCCGGCAAATTGTACAGACATCGGCTTTTCCTGGAAGAACTCGGCAAAGCACTTGTCACTCCCAAGATCCAGACGCGAACCAGGCCAGCTCGATCCCCAGCAGCTGTCATTGAAAAGGTCAAACTTTTTTAAGTTTCAAGTTTATTCACAATACCATATAACAAATACAATAGTAGTAAAATATCATCATTTAAAGATGTTGGTACGTGAAAGGGTCCCCCAAATAAGCTAGAAGAAGCTTTTGACAGGGGGTCCAGAGGATAGAATATACATGAAATGATGGAATGATGGAACATGGTAGCAAGTACAACAACAAAAAACAAAACAAAAAACAACGCTATATGATTAACACAAGATAATAGTACTAAAGCAAGCATACACATACATACATACATTCATTCAACCATGCAAATCCCAACAGTAGTCTACCCTACATGAGGCATTAAATATAGGTGGTTAATAGATAAGTTTTTAGTTTATTTTTGAAGTTGGAGAATGGATACAGCATCTTGAGGCTCTCATTAAGCCGGTTCCAAATCTTTGGTCCCCTGCATACAACACTTCGAGCGGTACAATCCAGTAAACGATGTTTCCCTGATATCAAATCTAAGTTACGAGTGTTGTGGGCATGCTGGGGATGGTAGATAGGAACCAAGCTACAGAGCCTTAAATTCAGCCTGTAAATGACTTGATAGGTTAAACAAGCATTTTGATAAATATTGAACTCTGTCAGTCTTAAGAGATGATAATTATGGAATAGATGTCGAGTGGGGGCATTAAACTTGGACCATGACAGGGCCCGTATAATTTTCTTTTGCATAGATTCTAATTTGTGGAGGTAGGTAGGGAAGGTGTTACACCAGATGACATTACAGTAGTTTAGATGTGGTTCAAAGAGAGTTTTATATAGTGTGAGTAGAGCATAAAGAGGAAGATAATGACGAAGGTGAAAGAACAGGCCAACATATTTGGATAATTTGTTTAACAGATGGCTAATGTGACATTTGAAATTGAGGTATTCGTCAATGATGACCCCCAGGAATTTTGTGGAGTACACTCTCTGTATTTCCTGCCCATTGATGTTGATATGGCAGTGCTCAGTATTTGTCCGGTTTTTATTAGAACGAAATAGAATACAATTTGTTTTATTTACATTAAGTGAGAGCTTATTGCATTTGAACCAGGAATCTACTTTCACAAGCTCTGAATTGACAGTTACTTGTAGATTGTGTAGGCTCCTGTGTGAGGTAAACAAATTTGTATCGTCAGCAAAAATTATTTTATGAAAAGTTTCGGAGGAGTTTACAAAATCATTTATGTATAGGATAAAAAGGAGAGGCCCCAAGATGGATCCCTGGGGAACCCCATAATTTATGGTCATACAGGGTGAATTGTGATCATTGACGCATACACATTGCTGCCTTCCGTATAGGTAAGAGCGGAACCAATCGAGAGGTACCCCTCTGACACCATAGTGATATAGTTTATACAATAAGATCTCAAAGTCTATTGTGTCAAAGGCCTTGGATAGATCCAAAAAAATGCCAATACCGCATTTTCCTTCTTCAATACAGTCATTGACCTTTTCCAAAAGGTCGAGTATAGCCATACAGGTGGTACTTTTTTTACGAAAACCATATTGGGAGGGGACAAGGATATTTAGTTTTTCCAGAAAGCCATTCAGTCGGTTATAGACCACTTTCTCAAATATTTTTGAAAATGTTGGTAAAATTGAAATTGGCCTATAATTGTTCATATTATTTTTATCACCTGATTTAAAAATTGGGATTATTTTTGCCACTTTGGACATTTTGGGTACAATGCCAGCACTAAGTGACAGGTTTATACAGTGACAGAGAGGATTTATGATCACATTTGCTATGGCTTTCAAGATTTTGCTACATATCCCGTCCACTCCAGCTGTATGTGATGACTTTAGGTCCATAATGATCGTATAAAGCTCATTGATGTCGGTTGGCTGCATGAAAAGGGAGTTTGGGTAGCTGCCTGATAAAAATTCTTTAAAGGAATACCCTGGAGGTTGACCTATTTTACTGGATAGGTTTTCCCCAATAGAAGCAAAAAATGTATTAAAACTATTGGCAAGATCAGCCCTATTTGACCCTGTATCCGGAACAACAGGGGCCTTATGTCCCTTGTTGAGAACAGTATTCAACACGTTCCATGTTCTCCTACAATCCCCCTGCGATGCTTGTAATAGTTCAGAATAATAGTTGCGCTTACTTTTCCTGATAATATGAGTTAATTTATTTCTATAATTTGTGTATTTTTCTTTGTTGACAGTAGTAGGGTTCGAAATATAACATTTGTAGAGTTTATTCTTTTGTCTGATGGACTTTAAGATCCCCCTTGTAATCCAGGGATTTTTTTCTGAGGTATGATTTTTGATAATTTTTTCAGGGATTGTTTCCTGAATAGCATCCTGAATCATTTTAATCAGATGTTCATATGCAGCATCAGGACAGGTGCAATTAAACACAGAGTCCCATTTCCTGGCAAGCAGATTATTATTTAGGTGTAGTAGAGTTGTATTGTTGAGTATTTTGGTTTTACCTTTAGGAGGTGGGGAGGAGGGAGTTTTGCCAGAGTCAAAGAATAGTATAATGGGAAAGTGGTCTGTGATATCGGATTGCACCACCCCTGTCACGAGCTTTGTATTACGGATGTTAGTAATAATGTTATCGATTATTGTTTTTGAGGCATCTGTGACTCGAGTGAACCTATTGATGGTGGGGAAGAAGGAAGAAGAATGTAACGTGTTGATAAAGTTCAGTTTTGCTCCATCGTCCTTGGAAATATCAATATTAAAGTCACCAAGAAGGATGCAGTTTTTGTTTAGTTTATTTAGACTGAGTAATAGTTCATCCAATTTGGAAAGAAAAGTGTACAGAGGTGAGTCAGGAGGACGATAGAGTACTCCAACAATTAACTTTTTTCCTTTGTTGTTGATCTCCATGAACAAGGATTCACAGAGATCATCTTCTAGGGTGATGTTACATACTTTGGCATGAAGAGTGTTCTGGACATAGAGGCACACACCTCCACCTCTTCCACTGGGTCTATTTTTTACATGTAAATTGTATCCATCCAGTCTAAACAGATCAATATATGAGGAATCAGAAAGCCACGATTCACTACAGGCAATAAAGTTAAACATACAGCTCATATTGGAAAGTAGAGAGACTAAATCAGTGTGATGTTTATTCAGGCTTCTAATATTCAAATGTAAAAATGAGTAATTATAAAGATCATATAAGGACTTTAATTGCTCAGGGTCATAGACATTGCAGTTTATATTATTCTCAATACCAATGCAGTGCTGTAAATCTCCAACTGTGTCAAGGTCTTCAAAACCCATAAAATAATATATGAAAGTAGTCAGGTTTGCCTGCTGGGATGGCATTCAAATAGTAAATACTCATACATGGACACTCCCATTCACACACACTCGTACCATACATACTGGAAAAAGCTGCTTCCATTTAGCATAGGATCGCATCAATCCCCTTCAATGTATGAATATGACATGACATGCCGAGAAAATAAACATTCACGCACCTCCCCCAACCCGCCAACGACCCACCAAATGTCACTCGTAGTCACCCCGATGGGCGTATGAGTCCCACGAAAACGTAACATTTCTTACCAAAAAGGAGAGGTCCCAACTAACAGTCAGGTTTTGGACCAGTTCCGAGGCACATCAGCGCCACCCCGCGGGGTAAAAAGAAATTACGGCCAATACGAGACCAAAACAATAACAAGAATGTCACGTGTGTATCAAAGCCAGGTGTAGCCTGCTCTAATTTCACTTCAGAGAAAGCCAAAACATCAACAAACGCTGTGAACAATATGAGGAACATCAACGCGTGGGATTGTACATATTGACTTTAAAGCGCAACGTGAAGGCGTGGGCTGGTAGATCAGTTAGGAGAGATGTATGTTAATGTTAATGTTACTCTGCTCCGAGAAAGTTATGGTGTGTTAGCTGGCTAGCTAACGTTAGCCTTACCGTGTAGCAAGTCACGTTAGCCGTTTGCCGCCTCAGTAGCTGGCTCAACACCCAAGTTGCAGCTCGCAGCCCGGGTCGCGATGAATGCCTTAGCCTCATCGACCGAGGAGAGGGATCTCCTGCCTGTCTCCACCATGATGGAAAGTTTGGCTGGGTAACGCAGGGCAGGTCTGAGACCTAACTTGAAGAGCTTCGACATGACATCGCTGTATTCCTTTCGCTGATCGACAACTTCGGGTGGATAATCCTCAAAGACCAAGATAGAGTGACCACGGAACTTCAGCTTTCCTCTCTTGGACCGGGCTTCCCGGATAATCGCGTCCTTTTCCTGGAACCTGAGGAGCTTGATGATAACCGGTCTCGGTCGCTGGCCTGCTGGAGGTTTGGGGGCGAGGGACCTGTGGGCGCGCTCGCATTCGGGTGGGGAGTCCAGGATGTCCCTGAAGACTTCCACCAGCATGTTGGAGAAGAAAGCAGTAGGTTGTGGACCCTCAATGGATTCAGGTAAGCCAATTATTCTGATATTATTGCGGCGGCTGCGGGACTCAAGGTCTAAAACTTTGACTGCCAGTTTGGTATTTTTGTTTGCTAGTGCTGTAATGGATGTTTCCAGAGTTCGCACGCGGCTCTCCATGTCATTAGCCGTAATCTCAAGATTTAGAAGTTTGGCAGAATTTGCAGATACTGTGGCTTGTACTTCGTCCAGTTTGCTCTCTATAGCTGCGAGCGAAGTTTTGAAATCTTTGGATAGAGATTCCCGATGGGACTCGAGCAAAGTGGTCAAAGATGCCATAGACAGTTCGGGTTCCGCATCAGTCTGATTTCCTCTGGTTTTCGGCATTTTTAGAGGAATCAGAAAATAAACATGTGCAAACAGCAAACTTATTGGTTTAATATGTTGTTAGGAGAGAGTTAGTATCGGCGGATTTAAAGTTAATTAGGCATGAAGGAGCAGACGCGACACACTCAGCCTGCTACCATGTGGCCGCCATCTTAAAACTCGTCAAGCTCAGGTCACCCAACCCAACCTCACCCAACCAACATCCAGTGGACACAGGTGGAAAGAAAAGGAAAAGATGCCAGGTATGTCCCTCCAAAGAGGACAGTAAAACAAGTACGGTACCTCTTGTGTGAAATGCAAGAATTACATCTGCAGAAAGCACACAGTAACATTCTGTCCATCATGTGGAGAGCATTGAAAATGTTGAAGAAAATTTGGAGAACATTGAAAATGTTGAAGTTCGCTGGGATGAAGTTAAAGTTGAAGTTAAAGTATTTCTTAAATATAGTGTTGGAATTAAAAATGTATTGTATGCCACTTTTCTAAATGTTTATATAACCTAAAATAAAGTTGTTATTGGTTTAACCTGTTTTCTTGACTGTTTTGAGTGCATTTACACAGTACGGGTCAAAATGACCCGCAACATAATCAATGTCATTTTTTTTCAACATAATACAAGGGTTAAATAGACCCCCTTTTTTGGACCAGTTGATCTGCTGTTTCTTTTCCTTTCTTCTCTGCTCCCCTCTCTCTCTTGTCGAGGGGGGAAACAGGTCCGGTGGCCATGGATGAAGTGCTGGCTGTCCAGAGTCGGAACCCGAGGTGGACCGCTCGCTTGTGCATCGGTTGGGAACATCTCTGCGCTGCTGACCCGTCTCCGCCCGGGATGGTTTCCTGCTGGCCCCACTATGGACTGGACTCTTACTATTATGTTGGATCCACTATGGACTGGACTCTCACAATATTATGTTAGACCCACTCAACATCCATTGCATTCGGTCCCCCCTAGAGGGGGGGGGGGTCCTCTCCAAGGTTTGGCATAGTCATTCACATCGACGTCCCACTGGGGTGAGTTTTTCCTTGCCCTTATGTGGGCTGTGTACCGAGGATGTCGTTGTGGCTTATGCAGCCCTTTGAGACACTTGTGATTTAGGGCTATATAAATAAACATTGATTGATTGATTGATTGATTGAAATAAAAACTACATGTGTTTGTTATATTAATGATATTGTTCTTCTACAATATTTTTCTCGGCTCTTTTGTTTATTTGTAACAAAAAAGGTATTCTGTTTTACCAACTATTAGAAGATAATACATGTAGGGTCAGAGGTGGGTAGTAACGCGCTACATTTACTCCGTTACATCTACTTAAGTAACTTTTGGGATAAATTGTACTTCTAAGAGTAGTTTTAATGCAACATACTTTTACTTTTACTTGAGTATATTTATAGAGAAGAAACGCTACTTTTACTCCGCTACTTTTATCTACATTCAGCTCGCTACTCGCTACTAATTTTAATCGATCTGTTAATGCACGCTTTGTTTGTTTTGGTCTGTCATAGTGCCTGCGTTTCAACAAATACAGTCACTGGTGACGTTCACTCTGTTCCACCAATCAGATGCAGTCACTGGTGACGTTAGACCAATCAAACAGAGCCAGGCGGTCACATGACCTGACTTAAACAAGTTGAAAAACTTATTGGGGTGTTACCATTTAGTGGTCAATTGTACGGAATATATACTGTACTGTGCAATCTACTAATAAAAGCTTCAATCAATCTCTTGTCGAGGGGGGAAACAGGTCCGGTGGCCATGGATGAAGTGCTGGCTGTCCAGAGTCGGAACCCGAGGTGGACCGCTCGCTTGTGCATCGGTTGGGAACATCTCTGCGCTGCTGACCCGTCTCCGCCCGGGATGGTTTCCTGCTGGCCCCACTATGGACTGGACTCTTACTATTATGTTGGATCCACTATGGACTGGACTCTCACAATATTATGTTAGACCCACTCAACATCCATTGCATTCGGTCCCCCCTAGATGGGGGGGTCCTCTCCAAGGTTTGGCATAGTCATTCACATCGACGTCCCACTGGGGTGAGTTTTTCCTTGCCCTTATGTGGGCTGTGTACCGAGGATGTCGTTGTGGCTTATGCAGCCCTTTGAGACACTTGTGATTTAGGGCTATATAAATAAACATTGATTGATTGATTGATTGATTGAAATAAAAACTACATGTGTTTTGTTTGTTTTGTTTGTACGGAATATATACTGTACTGTGCAATCTACTAATAAAAGCTTCAATCAATCAATCAAAAGTGTGAAGGAAAAAAGACCCTTTTTTATTTCAACCGTATATCCCGTCAAAAGCCTAAAGACTGACTGCACAGTTCCTGTCTTCACAATAAAAGTGCCGCTCCATCACGCCTGAGCTTTCAAAACAAGAGTCTCCGAAAGCCAGCGCAAACAAGCTAGCAAGCTACGGAGTTTGCCGCCAATGTATTTCTTGTAAAGTGTATAAAAACGAATATGGAAGCTGGACAAATAAGATGCCAAAAACCAACCACTTTCATGTGGTATTAGACAGCAAGGAGGAACTTTTTTTCTCCTCCATTTGAAAACGTGGACGCTATCAGCACTACTGTCTGATTACAGTCAATGCAAGTCATCAGAATCAGGTAATACACCAACTTATATTCTTGTCTTCATGAAAGAAAGGAATCTATATGTGTTAAACATGCATGTATATTCATTAAAAAACCTTTAACATGTAAACAAAAACGGCAAAATAAATAAACATAAATTATATACTGTATATATATATATATATATATATATATATATGTGTATATATATATATATATATATATATATATATATATATATATATATATATATATATATATATGTATATATATATATGTGTATATATATATATACATAAATGTGTGTATATATATATATATATGTGTGTATATATATATATATATATATATATATATATATGTGTGTGTATATATATATATATATATATATATATATGTATATATATATATATATATGATATGTGTGTGTATGTTACTCATCAGTTACTCAGTACTTGAGTAGTTTTTTCACAACATACTTTTTACTTTTACTCAAGTAAATATTTGGGTGACTACTCCTTACTTTTACTTGAGTAATAAATCTCTAAAGTAACAGTACTCTTACTTGAGTACAATTTCTGGCTACTCTACCCACCTCTGTGTAGGGTAAAGAAAGAACATTATAGTTGTCTGTACATATATAACAACATTATAAACAAACAAATGCTAATGGAAAGTGTAAAACCACAGGATTGTACTAGCATGCCATATCATAGAATATCATGCTATGGGTGATTTATAGACTTAAGTCGGCCACTTACTTTTTGGAAAAATCATTACAATCGTTAGTGATATACTTGATGGTGGGCAGTATCAGAAGAGTCATTTGTTTAGTGAGGCCCAGTTGAGGCCAGATGTGTGGTACACCACACGTACAACGTTTGGTACCCTGAAGGAGTTAAAGAAAACTGAAAGTAGCAAAAAATGTTCAGTATATACTGTAATGTGTAAAGTGACCGTTGGTGGAGCCTAACCAAAAACAACACATAAGTTCTATTGCTTGCCTGTTGCCAGTGTGATCTCTCACTCTTCCAATAATATACTGAATGTCTCCAACTCAATCCCTTCTCCATGCTGCTTGTTAAGATGCACCCACAGGCAGTAGAATTACTACCCTAAATGTTGCCACGTGACTCGCTCATCTTCTTCTCCAGCTGTGTTATCTCTCAGTTTTATTCTTCTCTTCCCCCATAATGCCGGGACTCTTCCAGGAAAGGTACGCCCAAGTCTTCCAGTAAAGAACCATGAAGAGGTGTTACCCTGCGATTCATCTACCCAGGTCACGACCCCTTTCCGAAAGCGAGGTTATGAAGTGGCGCCCCTCCCTATACACAGATTGCACGCTGTGCGTAGGGCCCTTCGAACAAAGAGGGGCCCCATTTTGTTTGAAAAGGCACATGTAGAATGCAAACTAATGAATGACAGGGCGATTTATATGAAATTTTATCTCTAACGTATTCCTAACCCCTTGTTGCTGTGTCCTTTGAAATTGTCATTGTCCCTGTGGTGTGCAGCGTTAATGCACTGCTCATGAAAGCTACAGTATATGCACTAGGTTCCACCCTGGTGGGAATCAAGTTATAAAATGTTGCCAATACTTTTTTTTTTACTTTTAAATTTGTTTTTTTAAATAAAAAAAGTAACTGGCAAGTACTGTTTAGTCCGGACTATAGGGCACACCGGATTATAAGGCACACTACATATGAACAGGTCTATTCAGGTCTATTTTCAAACAAAAGACGCACCACATTGTAAGGCGCAAAAAAAGGGTCATACAATGACTTTTTGTCTACATTTAAAACACTTCCTTGTGGTCTACATAACATGTAATGGTGGTTCTTTGGTCAAAATGTTGCATGGATTATGTTTTACAGACCATCGTCAAACCGCTTTCTGACCGTCTCTTCAGGATGCGCTGTTTTGTTGTCTTATTTACGTGCCTCTACTTTGATAGCGTCTTTTCCTCGTCATCTTTGTTGTACCGGTAGTTTTTAGCGCTTCCATAGCGAGTCTACTGACAGATATAAAGTGAAGTGAAGTGAATTATATTTATATAACGCTTTTCTCTAGTGACTCAAAGCACTTTTACATAGTGAAACCCAATATCTAAGTTACATTTAAACCAGTGTGGGTGGCACTGGGAGCAGGTGGGTAAAGTGTCTTGCCCAAGGACATAACGGAAGTGACTAGGATGGCGGAAGCGGGGATCGAACCTGCAAGTTGCTGGCAAGGCCACTCTACCAACCGAGCTATACCGCTATATAAGTAGAACTGTACGCTACATTATATTAGAAATGGCAACAGTGGAGGATGGAAGCCTCACAACAAGATGATTGAGAAAAAGAAAGAGCTTATTGACTACGGCACGGACTACAAAGGTGGATGTGCACACATATTCGAGACTTATGCAGAGCCCAAATACACAACAGCAAGATACAATAGGTAAGAAAAGTTGGTTTTGTATTATAGGTCAAATCAAAACACCAGATAATATGTCTCCAAATAGGTGCCATTTTGGGGTCCTAATATCACATCGTTGATGGATGTAAAGGCCGATGTGCAAAGCGCAGGCCCTGCTGCATCGCGGGCAGACATAAGTGTTGAAGGGGGTGCAGCCTGGCTAGTCTCTCTCTCCTTGCGTTTCCTCCTCTTCCCTGCTGCTGTGTCTCTTCTGCTGGACTCGAAGCTGCGGCTTGCACTGCGCACGACGTGGCGCGAGTTGTCACGGTCACTCGCCTCCTGCTGCCATTTCTGGTGTGGGATTTCGGCGAGGAAGAGCTGCTTTTTCAGCTGGTCTTTGTACCGCTTTCTGGGTGTGACACGACAGCATTTGACCTCCTTCAGCTCGCCAAAGAAAACTGCTTTGAGTGTCCTCAAATCTTCCATTCTCGCCACGTGGCCAGCCCAGTGGCGTTGCTGTTGTAGCAGTGTAGACTGGAGGCTGGGCAGCCTAGCTCGCTGCAGCACCTCCTCATTGGTGACGTACTCCTGCCACTTGATCCCCATGATGGAACGCAGGCGGCTTGCAGTAGAGCACCCAGGTCCCACAGCTGCACAATAGGGTAGAATTCGCTACTGCCCGGTAGACCTGGATCTTTGTTGAAAGGGGGCATGAGTGGTTCTGCCAAACTCTTTTGTGCAGGCGTCCGGATGCACTGCTCACCTGTGCGAGTCTGTTATCAAGGTCTTTGCTGGCGGTTGCGTCAGTGAAGATGATGCTGCCTAGGTAGGTGAATTGCTCCACCGCGTTCAGACTGGTGTTCTCGGTGTTGATTTGGGGTCGGCTGTAGGCTCCTCGAGGGGGCGGCTGGTACAGTACCTCCATCTTCCTCAAGCTGATGGTGAGGCCAAAGGCCTTGGCAGGTCAATGATGTATTAAAGGGCATCGTGGGCACAGTTGTCTGCAAACAGCAGCTCAACGATCAGCTCCTCCATGGTCTTGGTGTGGGTGAGCAGACGGGGCAGAGTGAAGACGCTGCCGTCTGTTCTGAAGCGGATGAAGATGCTGTCCACCAGGTCTTCCTTCGCCTCCCTCAGCATCATTCTGAAGAAAATGGAGAACAAAGTCAGCATGAGGACACATCTCTGCTTCATACCGTTAGCAATGGGGAAGCTGTCTGAGAAGGCGCCGTTGTGCTTGACCTGGGCCACCTGACCTTAATGCAGCTGACAGAAAATGGTGAGGAACTCTGGAGAGCAGTCCAGACGTAGTATCTTCCATAGACCCTCCCTGCTCATTGTATCAAAGGCCTTGGTATAGAGAGAAGGGTGATGCCAGTTGTTGGAACAGTCTGATTTCTCTCCTTTGTTCTTGTAGAGACAGACTATGATGGCATCTCAGAGATTTTGAGGCACTGAGCCTTGCTCACAGCACTTGGTGAAGAGGTCATGGAGACAGTCTGTAACCTTCTCGCAGCCATGCTGGTAAACCTCCGGTGGTATACCATCGATTTCTGGAGACATTCCCGGATTCATCTGTTGGACCGCCTTCTTCACCTCCTCTATTCGATGCCGTATAATTCAGTGGTACCCCTCGTCGTCGGCTTATTCGATATGGCCTTGCAAATATATATCTGCCACCTAATCAACGTTTTGTTCTCCTTCTCACACTTCTCACACACGCAACACTTCCTGCTAAATTGGTATGACAAGTGAGTATCCAATCACAGTCTCGTTAACATCAGGCTACTTAGACAGACTCCTGTCGACAACTTGTGATCTGCTTGGCTGTCGCAACAGTCTCTGACCTCTATGTGTTCTCAAATTCATCCGCTAAAGGTCCCGATGAGTATCCAATCACAGGATGCGTAAACGTCACGTTCAACGTGAGGCCATGTGGAAGGCCTTACTGACAACAACTCGTGATCTGATTGGCTATCGCGACTGTCTATCACTGTATGTCCCCATTCGCTGACAGTGCGCCCGCATTGTTGATTCTGAAGGCTTTGAGCAGATTTCGTACAGCATGACAACATAAGCTAGCTGAATTCTGATTGGATACAAACTAAAACTAAAAACAACAGCACTGGAACCAGCATAATATGACATGAAGAGATTATGAGTAATTTTAGATATTTAGGGAAAGTAAATTCAAACATTATTATTTCTGGTTATGTTATGTTATGTTGACCTGGGTTCAATCGAACCCTAGGGGTTCGGTGAGTCGGCCTCAGGGGTTCGGCGGAGCCTCCGCCGCGGAGGTCAAGACACACCAGTCTCATCGTGTAAATAAAAACTTCTCCCTATCGATGTATTATGGATACCCCCAAACAATGTTCCCTTTAATTTTCCATATGCGTGAGCAAACGTAAAATCTCCTTGAGCATTCAGTGGAGCACATGTAAGCGACGTCAGACGTGTACATGCACTGTGGCCACACCAGCAGCACACCTGTCCCAAACCTGACTAAATAACAAGTTAAATGTTTTATTATTATAATCAAATGACAGCAGTCATTTCCATGACATTATTTTCTAATATAAGTGTTTTGGCCCACTTACAATGACAATATCAAAAAGTATTGTTTTTCATGAGCTATGCACTAGTATTGTATGTCTGGGTGGGGTTCCTGCTTTGGAAATAATTTGTACCACTTTCAGATATCGCATTTAGTTCCCACTAAAACATTCACATGTTACACAATGAGATGTAAACATGGGATCATGTGTACATTCCTGTAACTTTCTATTTGTAAAATATATCTTTATATTAATGATATTAATCATTTCATGATTAATATTTATAAATTAAGATTAAATTAACAAAAAAACATTTTATTTTTCACTAAAGAAGGGTTCGGTGAATGCGCATATGAAACTGGTGGGGTTCGGTACCTCCAACAAGGTTAAGAACCACTGCTGTAGAGCAAAGCCCTTCTTGATTGGTTCATAATTGCTATTTCTGAAATATGTGTGACATTTGAAAAGAAATGGAAACCTTAGAGAAAGTTTTACAGTACTTTTGCCGTTCTGTGACTCAGTGTGCCCAGTGTGCAATAATGACACAAGTAAAATGCACAACAGTGGGATAAGCTCTCAGGCCCTCCATCCACTCCTCTTCACTCTAATTGACAAGTGTAATTTGATGGCACTGGTAACAGAGTTAGAAAGCAATTAGCGTCATGGCCCATCGGCACAAAAAGTGCAGCGAGCCCACCTGTGGGTCACTTTTTAATTTGGTTAAGTGCTTAGTGCTTAGCGCAGGACTCCTACCTTTGATATACTCTCTAGATGGTAAATCCTGTTAGCGCTAACTCCACAAACTATCCCACTGACTGATAGCCATCTAATCCACTGGTTAGAGGCTCACCAAGCTGCACAACAAATTATTAGGGTGTCATCTGGCCACCAATAACAATCCACATTCGATGCTGATAAAGAAATGAGAAGGAAAAAGCAGCGAGATGACAGATAGGGCAAGGGGCGGCATGGGGAGAGGCAATGAAGGGGGGAGGGTGTTTAATTAAAGCGACTGATCCGTGCTGTTTGCTGAAGGACTAATTGTCTTTCCCCCTGATGAGGCTGTTTCCTCCAAATTACACTGCAGACGGTAAATCCTTGTTGGTGGTTAAGACATAACTGCACAAACTACAATACAGAAACAAATAGTAAACAAAAGATTATGTTTGAAAAAATTATTCAGAGACAATGTTGGTGATTGGTGTGTTGCGTTTCATGTTTGGTATTGTTCGTCTGGAACCCCGGATGAAGAGATGGCAGGCAAGGTGTGCAGGTAAAATGTATTTAATAACAAAAAATAGTGCGGCGGGAAAGTGCACAATTGAGGCTAAACTGATACAGCAAGCATAGGGAAGCTATGCTATGCACCATGGAGGTACAAACCAGAAAGCATCCAGTCTCGTACAGAGGACAGTGTAAAAAACAATCCTGCATGGCAAACAGGAACAGGTGTGTCCTGAATGCCAATCAGGAACAGGTGTGGGAGCCAACGCTCAGACAGGAGAAGTAGGAGGCAGACAGGAAATTGAAACAAAGTCTACTTCTACTGTACTTATACTGTATATGGTCATAGTAGAAACAGCAAAGCAGTATACCATGTTTATTGTTCACATTTGTGTGAAGGTGGAACCTCAACTTATGAGGTTTTTTTATATACGAAATGTCTCTTTGCTTTTTGTTATGCTAATGTGCAAGCATATTTCAAGTTACGAGCACAACCCATCACCGGTTGATGTAGTATGTGTTACAGGTTAGTGCCGTTTGGGCAATAAAGAGTTAATATATTGCTACACTTTGCTATACCTGCTTCATTTATACAAGAAACAAACATAAGGGTTGATTCATTTTTTTTTTAAGGGTTGATTCAAAGTTGACACACGCGTTTGAGTGCTGCTTAAAGTTTGACACAATACTGCCTTCAAACCACCAGAACTAAGAAAGGTGAACAAGCGGACAGAGAAACAAACCATTAACAATACGTCCGACCAGTTAGTCACCTTGAAATCAGCCACACATGTTCATACAACAAATGTATTTGCATGAAAATATTGAGAAGCTGCAGATGTTGTGTTTGACATGTTTCAAATTGTTCTGTCATGAGTAATGACTCAACAATGGATGGTTGAGCATTACCTTTTTGTAAACAAACATACATATCCCTTGTTGTCAACCTGACCTCACCAGTCCATCACTCAAATATGTCTGTGTGGAAAATAAACAGTGATTTACTAGTTCCTATTGCTGCACAATGGAGAAGCAGCCCTTAGGAGACACCTACAACTATTTTCTTTTTAAAATGATGGAGGTCACCCACATCTGCGGTCCTCTCCAAGGTTTCTCATTGTCATCTCACTGGGTTGAGTTTTTCCTTGCCCTGATGTGGGATCTGAACCAAGGATGTCGTTGTGGCTTGTGCAGCCCTTTGAGACACTTGTGATTTAGGGCTATATAAATAAACATTGATTTATTGATTGATAAAAATAATAATTACATTTATTTCGATTCATTTCAATGGCCGACAATGATCTGACTAATATACGTGTTTTGAGTTACAAGCTCTGTCGTGAAACGCAATGTGCTCATAAGTTGAAGTACCGCAGTATGTCTAAGTTTACGCAATAGGTACACCTACACAATCAGACACAAGAGCTACCTTTTCAAAAACAACACCATTTAGATTGACGCCGAGTTTAACAATATATTAATTACTGTGGGGCAGCACGGTGACACAGGTTACAATACGAAGGTCCTGAATTTGATCCCCGGGCTCGGGGTCTTTCTGTGTGGAGTTTGCATGTTCTCCCCGTGACTGCGTGGGTTCCCTCCGGGTACTCCGGCTTCCTCCCATCTCCAAAGACATGGACCTGGGGATAGGTTGATTGGCAACACTAAATTGGCCCTAGGGTGTGAATGTGAGTGTGAATGTTGTCTGTCTATCTGTGTTGGCCCTGCAATGAGGTGGCGACTTGTCCAGGGTGTACCCACCTTCCGCCCGACTGCAGATGGGATAGGCTCCCGCGACCCCGCGAGAGACAAGCGGTAGAAAATGGATTGATGGATGGATTAATTATTGTGGTTATACTTTGCTGCAGTGTATACCAAACAAACAATACAATCGCATAATCAAATAATCAATATAATGGAATACCCTTTGTTCATTTGCTTTGCTTATATACATACCTCGCTGATATGACTTTTGAAATGAAATAATCAATCCCTCTGTTAACCCTCTGTTTACTCGTCAGACCATTGATCCATTATTACATCACCGCTTGCTATATAGTGGTGGATCACAAACCTGGTAAATCTGGTCAGAATAGAAAAAAAACCCTCCACCCACTAAGCCAGACAACTATGGGGAGCCACAGACAACCGGTAGCTCCCACAGCAAGCATCCACTGGACTAATGTGAATCTGCTGGAAGACATGGAGGCAGCTTTGCTAGCTCTTAGTGTTCATGCAAATCCTGCATCATAAATCACGATGCAAAATAAAACTATATTCTTATAGTGATATCTTGCTTTAACTGCAACTGTACTACAATGTGCACGTACATTTTTATTACTAACATTTGCTGCAAGATATTAATGAGGTTGTATACTGAAGAATGCATTGCATCGTGGGGTAAAAGCTTCCTTCTTCGTGTTTATTGCTTCTATCTGTTACTGTAATATCACATTTAAATCAACACGAGGGTGTGAAGTCGACTAAAGTCCACGGCGTGCACAAATCGATTGTGTGTGTGTTTTTAACTGAATGCCCTGCACTCACAATGCCCTGTAGTCGTACATGCTTCCGCACGTTTATGTGTGCTATCACTTTTAAAATACAACGCTGACTTGGTGGCTTATTTGAGTCATTTTAAGTACAGTGTGTAATTGTGCAATGTTGGAAGGAACACTGGCATCTTCTATATAGCAAGTGTGTTGTGGGTTTTTGCATGGATTTTTGCAAGTTGTTTTGTTTTTTTATATGATGCAAGGTGCTAGTTGTTATAAATAACTGGTATGAATCATCGTGTTGAAGTCAGGCACCAGTTAAAATGCTCATGCAATAGTTTTTCTGCCAAGCCCCACCTCTTCCTAGGAAAATCTATTTCACTTGGGAACTAATCCAACAGGTCAAACAAAGTAGACTTAAGGTGTTAAACATAATCAAGCCTGGAACTAAAATATAGCAACTGGCTCAACAGAAACAAGCAATGACACCAAGAGTTGGGTATCAAATTGGGTACTTTTACTTAATTCTGTTGGTATGAACACATACCGATTCATGACATAATGTCTGTTTGCAAAATCTGCACTGGCTCCAGCACTTAATGGGCAAACAGGCATATTCATGGCGGACTGCCTCTAAGTAATGTTGCAATTTACCATGCCAACAAAGAAAGCATTCCTGTTAAAAAGCGCTACTGATTAGCATTGGCAATTTTACAAGGTGAATTCAACACCAGGTTTCCACGATTTACGGAATGGGTACTGAACAGTATCGCCGAGGAACATCTCTTTTTAATAGGAAACATGAGCTGGGTTTAGACCGTCCTGACACAGGTTAGTTTTACCCTACTGATTGCTGTAATAGTAGCCTTACCAAAATCTTTGGACATCCATAATCAGTATTTCCTCAGCCATCCTGTCAACGGGGTGAACTTAAGTCTGAAAAATGTGACTTCAGGTCTGTCCACACCCATGAGGACGCTTCAAGGTGTAAAATAGCATCAGCCTTGAACATAGCATTTTATTTTGAAAGTAAACTGCATAATGCAACCGTTTACCTTCGAGTCATATGACTTCATATGTGACACTTGTTAACTGCTAGCATGCTAATGTTAGCATGCTAGAATACTAATATGAACATGCTACCTTTTTAGCTAATTCTACGTTGTTTTCCTCTAATTAGACTGCCATACACCTTACAGTCATATAACTTGGTATGTGACACTTGCTAACTGCTAACTTTTTGCGCTAGTTTTGCAATCGTTTACCCCAGAGTCATGTAACTTGGTAAGTGCCACTTGTAAACTGTTAGCATGCAAACGTAAGCATGCTAACATTAAACTTTCTTTGCTAAATGTACCAATTTTTCTCAAATTCCCAAGCCATACACCTTAGAGTCATATAACTTGGTATGTGACACAAGCAAACTTTTATCATGCTCACGTTAGCTTGCTAGCATGCTAACATTAGCATGCTAACTTTTTTAGCTAGTTTTGCAACCGTTTCACCCAGGGTCATAAAACTCGGTATGTGACACTTGTTGCCTGTTAGCATGCCAACGATAGCATGCTAGCAAGTTAACTTAAGCATGCTAACTTTTTCTTTTAATTGTACTTTTTTTTTTCAATTTCCGCAGCCATATCTTTGAGTCGTATAACTTGGTAAATCATCGGTGGTCACTCGAACGAGTATGACGATCGTCCTGGTAGGGGGTGTATCTCTTTATGGAGGATACCTGTGCGTGACTTTGTTTAAAGTGGGGAGACTGGTGCACAGACACTCACCACCCAATCCTTGACAGAATCGGGTCAGGGTCCAGTGGCATGGAGTCCAAGACGTCTCGGGACCCTTTTCTGCTGCAGCCTTCTTCCGCCATCGCAGCCGTTGTGTTAGTTTTTAAATCTACCGTCTTCTGCCTGCTCCGCCGTTGAGGTCTTCACCGTATCCCTGGCTAGGGGACAGTCAGGTACTAGGCATTTGCCAAGGGACACCTGGGGTAACAGTAGCAAAGGGGTTAACTTCCTACTGCCCCAAGACCCCATAGAGGAGCCTCCACTGCTGGATGCACTTTAACGTCATGTCCAGGACTTGGTATATGAAACATGCTGACTGTTATCATGCTATCGTTAGCACACATGCTACGTGTTATCATTTTTGTGTAAACATGCTACTGTTTTAGGCTAGCTCTGTGGCTCATTCTGTACAGTGACACCTAATACTCATGGATTCAGACACGCGGCACTATCTAATAAGTACGGCGGCTTCTGGCGACCCCAGGTGAGAGGTCCAGGACACAGATAGCAGGGCCATCAAAATTGACTTCTTGTTTTTTCCGCACAAGCTAATTCTAGTTCTTCCGGCGACCGGCAAAAGTAGAAGCTCTGCGTATACTTAGCGCAGGGCTGCAGATTAGCAGAGCCGTGATGGTGTCCACAGGTGGTGGAAAGTGACACACTGACTAGAATGAAAGCGGAAAGACTTTGTCGGTTAGCAGCTGTCACGAATCCTGTGGATACCCAGGGTAAGGTGCATGTTACGATCAAACAGCTGGTGAGTAATCAGTTCAATACTTACAGGCAAACAAAAGACAATACTGGCACATTCAACCTCATGCTGGTAGACTACTTCTTGGGTACGGCAACGCACTTCGGACAAACTGAAGAAGTGTCTGACAACAAGATATAACAACTGAACAAATTCACAAACTAAGATACTATTATTAAACAAGTTTACATTTACTATCACATGAGCATGCAAAAACTACTGAATATTTGTCCTATGAATATTGATGCTAATGCTCAGGTACCAGGAAGACTTTACCCTGTCGGTTCAAATGTGAAAACCATCCCTAATGACAACGCACTCCACCTTATGTCAGGTGAAATGTAGAGCCCTAAATCTTAAAACCCAATTAAACAAGATGTATTGATGTTTATGAAATACGTCCTCCTGCCTTTGTGCAGCTACTGCCATTTGTCTGCAGGTTTTTGCACAGACTTGTGTCTTGTAGTGTAATGTTCAGTCTGGACTAATGCCTGTAACAGCCAGCTGCAGCCTGAATCGGGCGCAACAGGAAACGCATAGCTGTCATCCAAAGTTTCTTTACCAGCTGGGGTTCCTGGTGATGATAAAAGAGTTCAAGCCGTACTGTAATTATATTATGATTTATAGTTTTTACTTCAGTTTGTGTTGGGGGAAGGGGATTAAAAATACTTTGCAGCAACCTATTGTGCATTGTAAAATGTGAGGTGTCTCGGCTTCAACTCGGCATGGAGTGGGAGCAGGAGACACCGACGGGGAACGATTACAGACGTCACAAAAACAGTAAAAAAGCATGACTTTGTTCATCAATGTATATCAATACGTGATGGAATGCAACTAGAAGGGTGGGGGACATGTTTGCTTTATTGTATTTTCAAAGTTGTTTGTGGTCAAGCACACGGCAAAGCATTTCACACATTGATTGATATTGACCCGAGCAGCTTAAACATGGCCTAATTAAGGGTGTACTACTCCGTCTCTTTCAACAACATCATTTTAAACTCATTTTGTTTTCATTTTTCGCACTGTAGGATCTGTAGTTAACTAGCATGCAGTTTGTGGTCTATATCTTTAATGTCAACGTTTGAAATAAATATACTGACTTAGCATTTTGGGGACGTGTTGACACAACTCTAAAACTTTGTATTATAATATAAACAGATATGAATAAGGTAACCAAATGTTACTATTGAAATGCATTGCCAACTTAATAATACACATTTTGCAATGCAAAATCTGACAATTCCAATAACAATTGAGCGTTATTATCGTTATTAGCGTATTACTAGATTGTATTTTTCTCCATTCATTACTTGATTACTTTGATGGTTTTACTTCATTCAATGCTGAGTTGTTTTCTGTTTTGAGTGAATGACTTATTTTTTCTATATGCATTACTTTTTTGTATTCAGTTAATTTTACTTGTATTGCTTGTTGTAAAGTGTCTTTGAGATTTCAGAAAAGTGTTGTTAAATTAAATGTCCTATTATTATTATTATTATTATTATTAGTATCACATTCTCCAATGTGTATATATTATCTGTGTTATTATAGCGGCTGATTGACAAGTACAAAAATATTTTTAGAATAATTCATGCCAATTCCATTACATCTTGAATATTTCACTTTGCACCGAATTACAAACCCCATTTTGCTCACATAATTTTTTCTCGGCTCGTTAACACAGTTATGTGCGTGTAGTGAAAATTATATTCAATAGTTTGACTGTTTCTTTTTTTTTTCATGTGCTTTAACGGGACTGTGCAGTTTAAGGGGAATATGTTTGTGAGTTGTCAGGGCAGGAGAAATAGGTGAGGACATATACGATTTAACCACTTATATTTCTAAACAAGACATCAAATATAAGAAGTAACATCGAGGTAGAGAAGACAATTCAAATTGTTCCTGAAAAAAACACTGTCTTGTTTTCAATGTTTTTACATTAACGTGAGAGAATAGGCCAATGACCAACAATTCTTCCAATGAATGAGTAAAGTTTGGTATCAAGACTGGAGCAGAAAAAAAGTGAAGAGAGATGCTCTTGTATGCAAACAGTGGTGACTATTGTTTTAGTGAGGAGGTGTTTTGGTCTGGATTGGTGGGCCTGGTGCTGTAATTGCTGGCTGGAATGTCAGACTGGTCCAAAGATGTGCTCCGACTTACTGGCTGTCATTGTGCATGTGAATTCTGACCCTAGAGTTGTGCAGTCACGGATAGCAATTTTGATGATGAGCTTTTATTAGTCAATTTGATCCCGGTGCAGCATAAATAGTTACTAACTGGAGTAAACGGAGCGCAAAATGTGATGTCTAGAGAAGATTCTCATACATTTAGTGGAGTTTTTTTGCATTCAAATTTGGATGTTAAAATTAACGTGTTAATGAACGTGATTAATCACAACAATTGATTGCATTAATCATGCATTAACGCAGGTTAATCAAGCAATTAGCTTTGACTGCACAATCTCCTTTATCTTAGCCTTGGATGGTTACCTGAAAGGATGCACGGGTTGTAATACGGTCAGTGATCAGGTCAATTTGTATGCCAGTGCAAAGATGAGTGAGGGAACTCCGATTGGTGGCAAATTTCACTTCAAAATACAACCAAAAAATAAATACACCCAGATGGGACTTCAGATCCATACTTGCCAACCTTGAGACCTTCAAATTCTGGAGATTGTGGGGGCTGGGGGGGGGGGGGGGGGTTGGTGGTAGCGGGGGTGAATAGTGTAGCCCGGAAGAGTTAGGGAAACAAGGGATTCTGGGTATTTGTTCTGTTGTGTTTATGTTGTGTTATGGTGCTGATGTTCTCCCGAAATGTGTTTGTCATTCTTGTTTGGTGTGGGTTCACAGTGTGGCGCATATTTGTAACAGTGTTAAAGTTGTTTATACGGCCACCCTCAGTGTGACCTCAGTATGTCTTGCAGTCACTTACGTGTGTACGCAGAAGCCGCGTACAACATGTGACTTGGCCGGCACGCTGATTGGATGGTGAAAAAGCGGACGCCTCGACAGGTTGTAGAGGACGCTAAAGGCAGTGCCATCACGGCACGCCCTTAATATTGTTGTCCGGGTGAAAATCGGGAGAAATTCGGGAGAACGGTTGCCCCGGGAGATTTTCGGGAGGGGCACTGAAATTCGGGAGTCTCCCGGAAAAATCGGGAGGGTTGGCAAGTATGTTCAGATCAGACGTCCTCAATAGGGAGTCTGCGACCACTAGGTGGTTCGCAAAGGTTTTTTAGGGGAGTCAGGAAGTTTTTTGTGGATTAGACTTTTTCCAAAAAACCTTTTTTATATTCCCCCTCATGTTTCCACAAGACTAGTATTTTACTTTACAAATGGCAGTGGACTGGCCCCCCTACTAACTGTAAGTTTAAATAAAAAATATGACTGTGACAAAAACACATTCGGTGGTTGGGACCCGCAAGATTCAAGAGACAGGAGCCGACGTGCAAATAAGAATATATTTTAATTTTCACAAGTAGTGCATCAGCGAATTGCACAAAAGCATAAGCAAGAAAATTACAAACATGAACCAGTTTGCAACCGTTAGCAACATTAGACACGCAGCTAACATTTGACAACCTTGCAGCACTGACTGGCATATAAAGAGGCCTGATTGGCCACAACGAACAAGTGTGCTGAGGTTGCTAATCAGGGACAGGTGATGCAAACAGCGCTCAGTCCAGAGTGGCGTAACCAGACAGGAAGTGAACAGAATTAAGAGCACTGGAAATACAGAAAATAAGAAAACATATACTGAACAAAATACAAATGCAACACTTGTGTTTTTGCTCCTATTTTTCATGAGTTGAACTCAAAGATCTAAAACTTTTACTATAGAAACAAAAGACCTATTCCAATATCCAGCTACTTAATTGGCACAGCCATTGAAGAGGAGTGGACCAACATTCCACAGGCCACAATCAACAACCTGATCAACTCTATGCGAAGGAGATGTGTTGCACTGCGTGAGGCAAATGGTGGTCATACCAGATACTGACTGCTTTTCTGACCCCCCCAGATCCCCAGTAAACCAAAACTGCACATTTCAGAGTGACCTTTTATTGTGGGCAGCCTAAGGCACACCTGTGCAATAATCATGCTGTTTAATCAGCATTTTGATTTGCCACACCTGTGAGGTGGGATGGATTATCTTGGCAAAGAAGAAATGCTCACTAACACAGATTTAGACTGATATGTGAACAATATTTGAGAGGAATAGGTCTTCTGTGTGTATAGTCAAAGTTTTACATATTTGAGTTCAACTCATGAAAAATGAGAGCAAAAACAAAAGTGTTGCATTTATATTTTTGTCCAGTGTAAGAATATACCAGGACCTGACGTGACAGGCGGTGACAATGAAGTAACAATTATACTACTACCGTATTTTCCGCACCATAAGGCGCCCTGGGTTATAAGCCGCGCCTTCAATGAACGGCATATTTCAAAACTTTGTCCACCCATAAGCCGCCCCGTGTTGTAAGCCGCATCTAACTGCGCTAAAGGAATGTCAAAAAAACAGTCATGGAATCGTATATCAACATGGACGGAGCTGCTGAAAAAAGCCACCCGGCCTCTTCGCGTAAACTTAAACTTACCTTAACCACTCGCTCATCTTTTCTTCATCCATCCCTTCGAGTTAGCTTTTATGATGACGCCGGCTGGAAAGGTCTCTTTTGGCAAGGTCTTCCTTTTGAATATCACCATGGGTGGAAGTTTCTGGCCATTAGCATGGCAAGCTAGAACCACAGTGAAGGATGACTTCTCATTCCCTGTGGTGCGAATATTCACCGTACGTGCTCCCGTTGTATCCACAGTGCGGTTCACAGGAATATCAGTTGCTGTGAAATAGTAATCCGTGTGCGGATGGAGAGATTGCGTCTTTTCATGAACCGGATCCCTGTCACTTGGTAGGAGCCATTTTGTGGTCTTTACAGATGTAAACACACAAAGGAAATGAAACGTACGGTATATCCGCGCGCTTTTTCTTCTTCTACGCGGGCGGGTGGTTGCTTACAGTAGAAGAAGAAGCGCTTCCTGTTCTATGGGGGCGGGTGCTTACCTTGGCGGTTGCTTGCGTAGAAGAAGAAGCGCTTCCTGTTCTACCGGGAAAAAAGATGGCGGCTGTTTACCGAAGTTGCGAGACCAAAACTTTATGAAAATGAATCTTAGTATTTATCCATATATAAAGCGCACCGGGTTATAAGGCGCACTGTCAGCTTTTGAGAAAATGTGTGGTTTTTAGGTGCGCCTTATAGTGCGGAAAATACGGTATATTCATGTTAGCATTTAAGATAGCTCGCGATGGTGAGGTAATTGCCAGTTAATGATTAGTAGCGCTAACTGCCACATAACAGTTAGCACTATAGTTGCCAACTAGCGGTTGGTGGTGATATGACTGTTTTACTTGAATACCTTAGTATTGCACAATAGCAAAGTACCTCTGAATCTTATACAGGATATATAGGTAGTCTCCATCAGTTTGGGGTCATTGACCTGGAATATGTTGAAGATTGCTGCTTTAGATAATACCGTTACCATGTTTTAAGCTCTATTTTAAAATCTGCGTGCATGACATTCTGACCAAAAAATTGCTCTGGAGTGGAAATGTCAGGATCTTTTTTTAAATGCATTTAAATTATGAACCCAGTGATTATCGTAGATTTCGAACTATAAACTCAACTTTTTTCCAACGCTTTGAACCCTGCGACTTGTAAAATGTTGCAGCTAATTAGGGCCCGCATGGCCCATTGTAAAAGGACTCCCTTTGGGAGTCCTTTTACAATGGGACAGAGGACCCTATTGTATTTGTAAGGTTTTATTATTCTTTATTATTATTATACCGACCGCCTCTTTGAGCTGTAATTTGACCCACTTCACATGCTTCAAAACTCACCATATTTGACCCACATATCAGGACCTGCGAAAATTGCCTTTTAATAAAAAAAACGAACCCCAAAAATCAAAATTGCGCTCTAGCGCCCCCTAGGAAGAAAAAAAACTAGACTGCCTGTAACTCCCACTAAGAAGGTCGGAGAGACATGAAACAAAAACCTCTATGTAGGTCTGACTTAGACCTAGATTTCATAATTGTACATTCTTGGGCAAAAATCAGCAGGAAGTTGGCAATTCCCCCTTCAAGACAAAAATGTACTAAACACAGTCACTTTTGCCTCTTTGAGCTGTAATTTGACCCCCTTAACATGCTTCAAAACTCACCAAACTGAACGCACACATCAGGACTGGCAAAAATTGCGATCTTATAAAAAACCTAACCCCAAATCTCAAAAACGCAGAAATATCTGCTCCTCGGAAGAAAAAAATGACAAAACTGCCTGTAACTCCCACTGGGAAGGTCGGAGAGACATGAAACAAAAACCTCTATGTAGGTCTCACTTAGACCTACATTTAATTCATTGACATCCTTCAGCAAAAATCTACAGGAAGTTTGCAATTCCCCCTTCAAAACAACATTTTTGTAAAAACCCGTCACCTGTCTTCAAACATTATCTCCTCTGAGCACGTTTGTTGTTTCGGCTTCAAACTAACACAGGAGAGAGATTGAACCCTTCTGATTAAAAGTATGGAACAGAGTTTTGATAACTGCTCCGGTTTTGATTTTACGACCCTTCAAAGAACCGCTGCGCTGATGCTGCTGCGCTGTTGTTTTCTCAAGATGGCTGCTTAAAAGCAGGAAGCACCAGCGTGCCCACACAATGCAGACAAGGTAGGTACACTAGACAAAAGTATTGGGACACTTCGGACTAAAAGTAGGCAAAAGTATTGGGACACTTATGACGACCACTGGACAAAAGTATTGGGACACTTAGGACGAAAACTGGACAAAAGTATTGGGACACTTACACTGGACAAAAGTATTGGGACACTTACACTGGACTAAAGTATTGGGACACTTAGGACTACAACTTGACAAAAGTATTGGGACACTTAGGACTACCACTTAACAAAAGTATTGGGACACTTCGGACTAAAAGTAGACAAAAGTATTAGGACACTTAGGACTACCACTGGACAAAAGTATTGGGACACTTACACTGGACAAAAGTATTGGGACACTTACACTGGACAAAAGTATTGGGACACTTAGGACTACAACTTGACAAAAGTATTGGGACACTTAGGACTAAATCTGGACAAAAGTTTTGGGACACTTAGGACTAAAACTGAACAAAAGTATTGGGACACTTAGGACTAAAACTTGACAAAAGTATTGGGCCACTTGGGACTAAATCTTGACAAAAGTATTGGGACACTTAGGACTACCACTGGACAAAAGTATTGGGACGCTTACACTGGACAAAAGTATTGGGACACTTAGGACTACAACTGGACAAAAGTATTGGGACACTTAGGACTAAAACTGGACTAAAGTATTGGGACACTTAGGACTAAAACTGGACAAAAGTATTGGGACACTTAGGATTAAAACTTGACAAAAGTATTGGGACACTTAGGACTAAAACTTGACATAAGTATTGGGAAACTTCGGACCTCCATGGGACAAAAGTATTGGGACACTTAGGACTAAAACTGGACAAAAGTATTGGGACACTTGAGACGTAAACTGGACAAAAGTAGTGGGACACTTAGGATGAAAACTGGACAAAAGTATTGGGACACTTAGGACTAAAACTGGACAAAATTATTGGGACACTTCGGACTACCACTAAACAAAAGTATTGGGACACTTAGGACTAAAACTGGACAAAAGTATTGGGACACTTAGGACTACCACCGGACAAAAGTATTGGGACACCTACACTGGACTAAAGTATTGGGACACTTAGGACTACAACTTGACAAAAGTATTGGGACACTTAGGACTAAAACTGGACAAAAGTATTGGGACACTTAGGACTAGCACCTGCCAAATACGCGGGCCCGACCAACGCTGCTTGCAGCTTTAATTTATGGATTGTTCTTCTCTGACAGCCACAATGCAAATAGTTTTCATTAAACACATACAAAGACACCGAAATGGTGCGGTATTGTATTGTGCTACGGCGCCATCTTATGAACAAGTATGCTCCCTGTAGATGCTGCTGGATGAATGCCTACAGTGTTTCCCGCTGTTTAAGTCATTGAACCGGAAGTACAAGTGCCGTTCAGTCTTCTAATCGTCCGTAGCGTTTTTACTTGTATGAATTTTTCATTCATCATGCCAAGCAACGTTTATAAGTTTTACAGTATAACTAAAACAATTCTTTATTTACTAAACTGTGCCAGGTGTGATGTCTGTAGGAGTGTTTTGATGCATATTTGTTTGTTGTATCATAATGTAATCCAGCTAGCGTCGTTAACATTAGCTAATATGCTAACACGTTTACGAGTGTCTGTGTTAGAATTAACTTACAATGGCATTTTTTTTTTTATTGTTTCAGTTTCACATTTTCCTCAGTTAATTCACCTGGGAAGTTACCGTAGAGTTATTAAATCTGTTTTGCTGATTGGAGAGCTAGCTTCTGCAGCTAGTGGGTCCATGACGATCACTTCTGTTTTATTTGATCAGCCGTTTTACAGACACTGTTTGGAAACAATTAAGGTATGTTAATAAACATTTACAAAATCCTACGTTGTAAATAACTCATCTCACAACGTTAATATCTGCTGTTTTTAGTCCGGTGTGGCTAATACATGGAAAAAAAAAGTTTTATCTAAAATATAGTGGGTGCGACTTACATAATGGTGTGCGCTATAGTCATTATAATACGGTCATCCTGATTAATCAAAATTCAGAAGTGTGATTAATTTGAGTAAACAAATAACCGTTTGACGGCTCTAATTTAAATATGTGTGTGTGATTAGAAACAATCAAGGCTTGTAAACATGAGACAGGTTGAAAAATATGAAAATGTCAACATGTACTAGTGACCGACATTACTCGTCATGGCAGCATCTCTCCCTTAATGTTCTGAGCTCCTGTTTTCCATGACACATGTTTCTATGCCAGTGTCAAACTGAGCAGGTTTGTTGAGACGTAGTGGATCCTCTGCTGGGGTGCAAACTGTGCATTGAGTTTCTGCTTAAGTTTTTTGGAGACATGGTTAGTTAGCAATCAATTCCATGCAACTATAAAAACGTCAACCATATTTAGTAGAGGTTAATAGAACACTATAATAATCATATCACAAAAATCACCAACAGTACGGATATGTCTACAAACATTGTATATGTACCGTATTTTCCGCACCATAAGGCGCCCTGGGTTATAAGCCGCGCCTTCAATGAACGGCATATTTCAAAACTTTGTCCACCTATAAGCCGCCCCGTGTTGTAAGCCGCATCTAACTGCGCTAAAGGAATGTCAAAAAAACAGTCAGATAGGTCAGTCAAACTTTAATAATATATTAAAAACCAGCGTTCTAACAACTCTGTTCACTCCCAAAATGTACGCAAATGTGCAATCACAAACATAGTAAAATTCAAAATAGTGCAGAGCAATAGCAACATAATGTTGCTCGAACGTTAATGTCACAACACACAAAATAAACATAACGCTCACTTTCTGAAGTTATTCTTCATTCATAAATCCCTCGAATTCTTCTCCTTCGGTGTCCGAATTGAAAAGTTGGGCGAATGTGGGATCCAAAATGGCCGGCTCCGTCTCGTCGAAGTAATCGGAGTCAGTGTCGCTGTTGTCCAGCAGTTCTGTGAATCCTGCCTTCCGGAAAGCTCGGACCACAGTTGTGACCGAAATATCTGCCCAGGCATTTACGATCCACTGGCAGATGTTGGCGTATGTCGTCCGGCGCTGTCTCCCTGTCTTAGTGAACGTCACGTGTGTTCGCCTTCTGTCATCCACTGTTCCCACGCAGTTAGCAGTCTAGCTTCGAATGCCCTGTTGACACCAATATCTAGCGGCTGGAGGTCTTTTGTCAATCCACCCGGAATGACGGCGAGTATTGAATTAACGCGTAAGCCTGTCTCTTAATGTGATGTTATGAGCTAGCAAATATAACAACTACACTACCCAGCATGCAACGATAGTGACGAGCATGCGCGGTAGCCCTGAGAAGCGTTGTATGCTGGCAGTTAGAATGTGGTTATGAGCACGCTGTGAGTAAACGTTGAGAACTCAGTTAACACGCCTCGTCTGCATTATTTATAATTAGACAGACAACACACTTAATAGGAGCCATTTTGGGGTCTTTACATAAACACACAAATGGAAATGAAACGTCACATATCCCAGCATGCACCGCGCGCTTCTTCTTCTTCTACGGGGAAAAAAGATGGCGGCTGTTTACCGTAGTTGCGAGACCGAAACTTTATGAAAATTAATATTAATATTAACCCATATATAAGGTGCACCGGATTATAAGGCGCACTGTCAGCTTTTGAGAAAATTTGTGGTTTTTAGGTGCGCCTTATAGTGCGGAAAATACGGTATGCTCAGTCTCTGGCTCTGGCAGACAAGCTCGGAGACTCATTGTTCTGCAGGAAAGGCACAAACTATACAAACTATAGGCTTGTATACTCTAGATTTAACCACATAATAGTGTCACAGCAGCAACCCAAATGCTTCCGTTTACTTTTCGTTGAAGCCATTACCAACACAACATGTCCAGGCTCAACTTGTAGAAGCTCCAAAATGAGTTATTCTGTAACTAAAATGTGCAACTTTTACCCACTTCTACCTTGAGGCCTGTGGACTACCAGGAAATGAGATGGCCACAGGGATGCAGCTGTTGCTGCAGCTTCCACACACAGTATGACGTAGGTTTACTTGACGACACACGCAGTTGGACTCTCTCTACAACACACAGCTGGGGTGCAATGAAGAAGCCATTAGTCTGAGGGTTGCAGGTGTGAGGATGTAGTGATGAGGGACTTTCCAAACATGGTGGAACATTGAAATCTAATGGCAGGGCCACCATAAAGACAAGATTACGAAGAAAGGTTTATTTTAACAGTACAACCGACAGCACAATGCCAATGCTGTCTCATCCCACCGGTTTGGCCATAGACACCTTATGCCAGTGTTTTTCAACCACTGTGCCGTGGCACACTAGTGTGCCGTGAGATACAGTCTGGTGTGCCGTTGGAGATAATGTAATTTCACTTATTTGGGTTAAAAATATTTTTTGCAAACCAGTAATTATAGTCTGCAAAAGATGTGTTGTTGTTGAGTGTCGGTGCTGTCTAGAGCTCGGCAGAGTAACCGTGTAATACTCTTCCATGTCAGTAGGTGGCAGCCGGTAGCTAATTGCTTTGTAGATGTCGGTAACAGCGGGAGGCAGGGTGCAGGTAAAAATGTGTCTAATGCTTAAACCAAAAATAAACAAAAGGTGTGTGCCCCTAAGAAAAGGCATTGAAGCTTAGGGAAGGCTATGCAGAACGAAACTAAAACTGAACTGGCTACAAAGTAAACAAAAACAGAATGCTGGACGACAGCAAAGACTTACTGCGGAGCAAAGACGGCGTCCACAATGTACGTCCGAACATGACATGACAATCAACAATGTCCCCACAAAGAAGGATAAAAACAACTGAAATATTCTTGATTGCTAAAACAAAGTAGATGCTGGAAATATCGCTCAAAGGAAGACATGAAACTGCTACAGGAAAATACCAAAAAAAGAGAAAAAGCCACCAAAATAGGAGCGCAAGACAAGAAGTAAAACACTACACACAGGAAAACAGCAAAAAAGTCCAAATAAGTCAGGGGGTGTATGTGACAGGTGGTGACAGTACACCTACTTTGAGACAAGAGCTATAGTGTTGCATGCTTGGTTATGCTTTAAAGTCATAACCAACAATTGCGACAATTACTTTTTACTGTCAACTGAGTTTCGTTTTTTAATGATGTCTGCTGGTGGTGTGCCTCCGCATTTCTTCAACGCAAAAAATGTGCCTTGGCTCAAAAAAGGTTGAAAAACACTGCCTTATGCTTCATATGCTGAACTGCTCACATTTACTTTGATTTCAAAATAACTGCACAGACATGTTTAGGAAATATTTAGCTGTCATTGTCACAGTGACCTACCCACCTATCTTAGACTAATACAAAAGTATCGGCCTGTATCGATCCGATGCACTACCTGTAATATCATATCAACACAAATCATACATACTTTTATTATTTTGTAGTGTGGAATGTCAGACAAAGTTGGATCAAATAAAATTACTCAAACGGAGAACAATGGTAGTTATAAAAAACACTAACCTATTTTTTATTAACTGTCTGGAATAGAATTATGCTGTCTTTAAGTTAAAGAAGAGTGGTAACTGCACACACGGTAATTACAATAATGCATTAAGCTAAGCTCCTGATGCAGTGAATGTATTTATACTGAATACTTTGAAATAGTCTTCAGTCATGGAGACTTTGTATATTTAATATTTAACTATAATTATTTAAAACGTGTTTATGTCGACAAATGTGTTTTAGACCGCAGTATTTTTCAATTAAGGACACTTATTATTTATGTCTAGCTTGTGTGCTATTGTGTGCTTTGCTGTTGTGTAGCTGCTACGTCTAAGCAACCTTTTTTCTACCATGTTTACCTTTTGAGAATGACTTGACTAAAATACAAGAAGAGACCCTCCCTGTGTGCTTATTGATGGACATTTAGATGTTAACTGGTGTTAAGTTTTGCACAAGCAAATGCGCTGTAGGACTGCTTGTTTTGGAGCGCTTATATCAGAGTTTTAGATGCAAACAGATCTTCTTTTTACTATTATCGGACCAATATCCGATGTCAGTATCGGGTCTGGACACCCCTAGTTCTAATTCTACACGACAGTGCATATACAAACACTTTTAAAAAAGCACGATGAACTAGCGAGGAGAAAACAAATCATGAATGAAGTACAACCAGCACTCACGTGCAATTTGGAATTCAAGTACTATTTTCTATAAAAACAATGTCTTTAAAGTAGCATGATTTTCCAACCACAAAAATGCATAAGGTCATAAGTCCTAATTGTACATGACCAGGCTTCACTTCACTGATTATTCAATAAATTATCTCTGCTCATGGTTTTTACTTTTGATTTGGCAGAAGGCTTTTTTGCTATTTAAAATATAATATTAATTACGTAGTAAGACATCCTCATCAGTGCTATCTGTTGTTATAAAGCTACACCTAAAGTTGTTTACTGTCCTTAACATTCTTTCACATTGCAATTCAATGTTTTTCAATCATCAGTTTTCCTTAGTGACATGAGCATGGTCACAGTCAGATTACATTACAACCAGTTTAGCAGTGTAACATTTGAGAGAACATCATTAACTTGGACACGTACAGACTTTAGGATTGAACAGACCGAGGCCTTAACAGTAATGGCAATTAAAGAGACAGCGCAAAGACCAAGGTGATGCACATTTGCGGGTCAGATGCCTCTGATTAGGATAATTCCATAACCCTGCTATTTCGTCGTGGTCATTACTCTCTATGCCATAAGACCTATAATGACATTAGTTGTAATGACTTAGATTACCATTTTAGATTAAGTCGGATTGGACAAAGATAATAGTGATGATCTGAAAGGGGACAAGATGTATCTACTCACCTTTCTGCAGGGTAAAGGTTTTACATCATAGAAATGTTCAAAGTACAACAATATAAGACTCAAATGTCATTACAAAATCCTGCAATTAGAAATGGATAACATTTTTACTTGTGGAAGTTGATTAGATCGGCAGCTAACAGCTATCCCAACATTTGTTGGGATAACATACTCTGAGTAGAACATACTCAAAGTATTTTTTATGGAAAATCAACTCTTATTTTCGCTTTTGTGCACTACAAGGTCCAGTCGCAACCCTCTACACTCCCAAGCATAATAAATGCAATAATTATGCATTTGTGAAATAACTGTAAATCATTTAATGACCCTACAAGGCGAGAGTTATTTTTAAAAGGGGATTCATCAATATTCTCCAGGGGTATGCGGAGAAAGGTCAGGAAATCTCTCATTAGGCTGCGGGCATGCGCATGTGCATCTCTGCATTTGTAGAAGTGGGTATGCATTTGGGAGCAGGTTTGCGTCATTGAGTCTTCTTATGCTTCCGTCTGTTTGTGTGATCATGATATGTACGGCTTCCAACCATTCACAAGTAGATTATTTCTTGTGAATGATTTACATTTATTCAAATTATGGTGAACAAACTCGACGAGGATGCCTATCGCCATCGAGCTTACATTTGGATTTGAAATAAAACGCAATCATCAACACTATTTAAATTTTCTGCATGTGCATGCATTTTGGCGAAGTGTACTCTGCCTTTCTGTATAGTTTTGTGGACATCGACATGATTTAATGTCCACGCTCAATACAAAACAAAAACAAATTATTGTAGAGCAAAGCTGCAACAGGCATTTGACAGTGTTCATCCAGTCAAGCATTGTTTTGGTAGAAAGGAGGTAACTATTGTGTTTCTGTATATCTTTCCCCAGTCAATCATCTGTGTTGGCATACAGTATCTACAAACACTGTCTTGAACGAACACAATGAACTGATTCCCATTTTGCGTAATGACTGTAAGGCATGATGAACAAATGTAAGGGAAAAAGCTAAATATGATTGCATGTCTGTGAGTTAAACATTTAACTGTTGATAACACAGAGAAACTTCTCAAGTTGAACACAATCGCTTGTGACACATCTGAATTAATATTTTCCAGAGTCAAACTATTGCCATCACTAAAACTTTTCTGTAATGTTACATACTATATATCTATGCTCTTAAAGGCCTACTGAAACCCACTACTACCGACCACACAGTCTGATAGTTTATATATCAATGATGAAATCTTAACATTGCAACACATGCCAATACGGCCGGGTTAGCTTACTAAAGTGCAATTTTAAATTTTGCGCGAAATATCCTGCTGAAAACGTCTCGGTATGATGACGCCGGCACGTGATGTCACAAATTGTAGAGGACATTTTGGGACAGCATGGTGGCCAGCTATTAAGTCGTCTGTTTTCATCCCAAAATTCTACAGTATTCTGGACATCTGTGTTGGTGAATCTTTTGCAATTTGTTCAATGAACAATGGAGACAACAAAGAAGAAAGCTGTTGGTGGGAAGCGGTGTATTGCGGGCGGCTGCAGCAACACAAACACAGACGGTGTTTCATTGTTTACATTCCCGGAAGATGACAGTCAAGCTTTACCATTGGCCTGTGGAGAACTGGGACAACAGAGACTCTTACCAGGAGGACTTTGAGTTGGATGCGCAGACGCGGTACCGTGAGTACGCATGCAGCTATGGCTTCCAAACATTTGATCGCTTGCCCGTACGTGCGTGCTGCTATGTGCATGTCACGTACGTAACTTTGGGCACTTTGGGGAAATATATGTGCTGTATGAACTTTGGGGAGGTGAACGGTACTTTGGGCTGTGGGATTGAGTGTGTTGTGCAGGTGTTTGAGTTGTATTGGCGGGTTATATGGACGGGAGGGGGGAGGTGTTTGTTATGCAGGATTAATTTGTGGCATATTAAATATAAGCCTGGTTGTGTTGTGGCTAATAGAGTATATATATGTCATGTGTTTATTTACTGTTTTAGTCATTCCCAGCTGAATATCAGGTCCCACCCGCCTCTCACAGCATCTTCCCAATCTGAATCGCTCCCACTGCCCTCTAGTCCTTCACTCTCACTTTCCTCATCCACAAATCTTTCATCCTCGCTCAAATTAATGGGGAAATCGTTGCTTTCTCGGTCCGAATCGCTCTCGTTGCTGGTGGCCATGATTGTAAACAATGTGCAGATGTGAGGAGCTCCACACCTGTGACGTCACGCGCATATCGTCTGCTACTTCCAGTAGAGGCAAGGCTTTTTTATCAGCGACCAAAAGTTGCGAACTTTATCGTCAATGTTCTCTACTAAATCCTTTCAGCAAAAATAAGGCAATATCGCAAAATTATCAAGTATGACACATAGAATGGACCTGCTATCCTCGTTTGAATAAGAAAATCGCATTTCAGTAGGTCTTTAACAAGTGTACAAAATAAGTAAACTGCTGATAATTAATACAAATATTGTGTCCCCACGAGGGATTTCTTTCGTATTTGACCTGTATTCATAGGTACTCTTATCATTTCTATATGTAATTAGTGTAAATAAAGATGTGAAAAAAATGCATTTTTTATGATAATTTTTATTAGCACAAGAGGTTGTAAACCACCAACATGAAGGTAACATCTCACAGCAAGGAAGTCTTTTATCAACACCTGCTTTTTAAGTCTTAAACAAATCAACACTGTTTGCAAAGCAGCTGTTATGTCATCATCTTGTAAAGACCACAAGGATCCATCACTGTGTTTCTATTCATTACACTCCGCTGGAAATAATATTTATGTATTTAAGTTAAAGTTAAGTTAAAATACCAACGATTGTCACACACACACACTAGGTGTGGTGAAATTTGTCCTCTGCATTTGACCCATCCCCTTGTTGCACCCCCTGAGAGGTGAGGGGAGCAGTGAGCAGCAGCGTGCACCACGCTCGGGAATCATTTGGTGGTTTAACCCCCAATTCCAACCCTTGATGTCTCATTTTTTGTAGTCTTTGGTATGACTCGGCCGGGGTTTGAACTCACAACCTCCCAGTCTCAGGGCGGACACTCTAACCACAAGGCCACTGAGCTGGTAATGTTATGTATGATATTTATAAGCATAGCACAGATCTCTTACATGATATATCATATTAAATATCGATACAAGTAATTAGTACACTGAAAAAAATAACTCATAAGGTTTACTTAAAAAAATTATTGTAAGTATTTGCACGCAAATGATTTAAGTAAAATTTAATGCTGCAATATCAAGTAACACTCACTTGCCAGTATCAAGTAAATTCTACTTACCATATAACATAACAGTTGTGAAGATATTAAGTAACAGTTACTTAATTACATCCAAGTTTTAAGTTATATTTATTTAAACAAATTAAGTAAAGTCTACTTGTTTTTCATCGGCAGGAACATCATTTTACTCAAAATTTTAAGTAAATTTTATATATCTGTAGTATTTGCTGTTATGAAGTAATTCAGTAGATTTTAATTATTTTCTTGTGCTTGACATTTTAATTTAATTGGTTGCATTACTTTACATTACTCACTAAAATTAGGTAATCATTGCCAGTTTTCTTTTGATAAATGTTACCAAATAAATGTAACCAATACTCTATGCATTTAATATATATGTATCACATATCACACAACTAAATTACAATGCAATTAAACAGTTTCTTTTTAGTTCAATCTTTCAACCCTCTGAAACAGAGTTTCTACATTCATTGCAGAAATATAATACTCAACAACAACTTCTGGGAGAGGGTCAGGACAGAAACCGCCACTTAAACTTTGAGCAGTGGTGTATGGGTTATGTATACCCCTATTTAAATGGGGGGGGAAACAGAATGTACTGTACAAGTACTGCGTTAATAGTAAAAGTGCATTATATTGTACTGCATTAGAATTTGTACTAACAGTAAATTAAAGATGTATCTCCAGCAAAAGGTATTCAAAGTAAATAGTAGTAAAAGTATATTTTTTAAAGAAAATATCCAAAGGTTGGTATGACTGGTAAACAACAAATACACAGTATTACACATTATACACCAAATCCAACATAGATCTGGTAACATAGTCACTTCTCAAATATGCAATTAAAATATTACAAACTACACTGAAAAAGTGCAATATCAACATTTAAACCAGTCCTCTGACTAGTGCACTTTTAAGTATGCAATTAAAACATTAATGAAATAAAATCAACATAATCAACTAAAAATAAACAGCTTAAGGTGTCTAACCATTCTTTTTGAAGAATACAATCTTTACTGTCATTAACAGATACCTTATTTGACAAAAAATGAAAAACATTTATGACAGGCAACCCACTAGTAAACCAAGATGAACTGGAACTCAGTGCTAATTCTTGGCATTTCTTCACAAGAGTCCATGCATGATGCTACGTCCTCAACAAGGGTCCATAAATGATGTCATTTTCCTCCTCTAGGATGACAAAGTCATGACATGCATTTAGGAAAGCAACTTCAACTTCAAGGTGTTTACTTTTGGGGACAGTTTGAATCCATCCAGCTCCAGCATGAGTTTTTGGAAGACTTCAAAAGTGTAGCGCAAAGTGGGAGGGTATGCCAAGTTCAGGGCATAAATCAGTCCCATGAGCAGTGAGCAAGCTTTCGCAGTACTGTTGCACCCTGGCAAAATCTCATGGCCTTCCACAAGGATGGAGACATCAACTGGATCCTCATCAGCACCGTGGACGACGAGTATTTTGAGGATGTGGTTACTGACATCACTCCGGCTGTCCTCCTGCATACAATTTACGACAAAAAAGAAGAATGTTATTGAGAAACAAATAATAGAACTGCATGAATCATTCAAAGTGACTTCATTATCAGGGAAGAATGAACACAAGAATATATGTTCCTTTGTCTGCTTTCCTCTTAACTTTAACATTAAATTAACCTGTGTCATTAAAAAATATTTTTAAATGATTAAAATAATGCTATACCAAGCAGTCTTCAAAAAGTTCCTCTTCCTTCTCGCCAAGGTACAGTATAAGGCTGCGGATAATGGTTTCACGCCTCATCTCAATGCTCTGTTTCTGTGAACAGATTAAGAACATGAACATAACCATTATACATACACAATCAACTGTCAAGTGAAAACACAAGTGCATATATTTGCTCGTGTTTTAAGTGCATAGACCCAGAGCGTGCAAGGGCATGGAATCTACCAAGTGTGAGGCTTGTCCTGTATGTGTATACTGTATGTGTCTGTGAGTGAGAAAAAAAGTAGGTCCAGCTCCCTGTAAAACATACTGTATGAACAAGCAAAACAAGCACACCTGACTCAGTCTGTCTCATCTTGATCCCCACGGCACCTCCCTTGCACAAAGTCCACTGGCTCCTCCAAAGGGCACCCTGAAAATGAAGAGACACAATTTGTGGTATTAAAACAATGGTCTAAAATATTCAGCCACAATTTTAATATTACATTATGATGGATGAATAAGGGAAAATAACAAAGCAATATAATGCATACATTATTTTCTACTTGCCTGAATTATGAGAATAATGTTCTGTTCTGATTTGCTTCCTGTTGATGGAAAAATATTTCAATAAGAAATAAACTACATCATAAACATTAATGAACATTTTGTTTTGTCTAGCTAAATAAAACAATTAACACATGACAGATTTATTTGCGAGTAGAAGTTCTAATGAACAATCCATTCTTTCATTGAATTACAAAAACATGTTGCTGTGGGCTTCACACCGATAACTAGCTTCTTGTCAAAAAAAGAAAAGAAAGAAAACTGCCAGCGAAGTCTCTTTTGTAATCGCAAGCTGATGCTCTCAAAGACCTCTGGCGCTTCTGTCAGTAAATGTGTGTTTTAAAAACCTATTCTTGGGCATTTCTCCCAAACATTCAGCAGTATCGCCCCCTCATTCCCAAAGCACATTATATAACATTAATTCACTAACGTTAACGTTACTTCAGTGTCGCCGCCAAAAGTTTTACAGAGAACAATACCATGTTCTACTATGTTGACGTCAGTTGATAAAAGTTATAACGTTAGGTTGGTGGTTTTTTAATATCCTAACTTTATTTAGTTAACTTTAGTTTTTATCAGGAAAAACTGTAGCCCTCCCACTACAGGCCAGCACGGACCAATGTAGCGTTATGCTAATTTTTTTTACCGAACTTACTTACTTACTTACTTAACTTAACTTAATTAACTTATGAGCAGTTACATATCTTGCGTCAAACTACATGCAGACGTATATTATCACAAATTTAAAACAGAACGTAATAACTTACCTGTGGAATGACTTTCTGGCGCTACAATACACCTTGCAGTGCTCTGTGAAGAGATCCTAACGGCCGGAGCCTGTTGTGCTGTGTGCATGCGTCGTCGTGCATGCGTTTCAAAACACTAGATTTTCAGAGTAAAGTTTATGTAATATTTTTAGGTTTATGTACGTACAACTATTAAACATTTAAATAGTATGAGGAAACATAAGTAAAACTTACTCTTCCCCCATAATTCATGTATTACGTTAATGAAATGTTTAATTTTACTTAAAAAACTCTAGTTCTTACTGAATGTTAAAAATATTAGGTATAAATTATGACAGTTACTCTAATAGAGTTTACAGCACCAAAAAGTCACTTTTTTCAGTGTATGTTAGGTAGGTCTGCATTTTGTAAGAAAATGAATTGTTATTTGTGTTTATGTTGCACACAGAAGTATTTGAGTGACAGACCGGAGGCCTTATTGAGTGTTGACAGCAACCAATCTATTTGTCTATGTGTACTATATACTTTTGTAAAAAAAAAAAAAAAAGACTTTGTGCAGAGCAAGGATAATGCTCAATCGTCCAGTTTGTAGAGTCTATCCCAGCTGCACTCACAAATTGACACCGCAGCGCCAACACACTTTACTTTGGTTTTTCAAGATTGCACTATGATTTAGTTTAATGTTTAATGTATGTCCTGGCTGCAGGGATGGGCAAGCTACTTGGAAAATGTAGTAAGCTTAGCTACGAGTTACCTCAATTAAATGTAGCTAAGCTCCAGTGGAAGCTATCCCCGGAGAATTGTAGCAAGCTACACTAGAAGCTACACGACAAAAGTAGCTTGCTACATCAAAGCTACATTTGACAGCATTTATATCTATGGGCCCACATGTATAATATCAATGTTAATGTAACTGAGAGTGTACAAATAGACACAATACTCTTAACTATCTGTCATTTAGATGGGGACACCCTACAACAACCTCTATGGGTCCCCGCACCCTACTGTATGTATTTATTTAGTTTGCCTTTTCTTTGGCCCACCACTATAATGTCCTTCATTTTCTATACTAAAAAAACATAATTCATCTATATCTTGACAAAAAAAAAAATACTTGTGTGTCGTTGGGTAAAAGTTGCCAATAGTTATGTACAGTAAATCTTCTTTAATGTGCATTCCTAAGTTTGTGTTGAACGTCTTTGATGAAGAAAGCAGTTAGTTTGCAAAGTAAACAACTAAGAACTAAGGTTTTGGGCATTTTCTTAAAACGCATACATTTGTCTAAATATGACTAAGAACACGCATTACTGTGGGTTTTTCCCTCGTTGTCATTTGACATGAGTGCATGTCTGTTAAGATATTTCTAGTTTTGATGACCTGCCTTATCTTGCCTCTGATTGGCCAGTTCGTAATGTCGCGCCCTCAACTTAGCCAATTGTGACTCATCATACAAAAATTGATTTTTTTCCATATGTATGAATGTTCTCATTTGTCCAGGTCATTGTATTGTATTCATATTTTTTGGCCTGGATTGAGTCCATTTTTGTTGTTGTAACTTGCAGTTTTGATGTAAGACACTTATAACAATATGGGTCTATAAGTGGCAGCACAGTGGAATAGGGGTTAGTGCATGTGGCTCACAATACACATGTCCTGGGTTCGTGTGGAGTTTGCATGTTCTCCCCGTGCATGGGTTCCTTACGGGTACTCCGGCTTCCTCCCACCTCCAAAGACATGCACCTGGGGATAGGTTGATTGGCAACACTCAATTGGCCCGAGTGTGTGAATGTGAGTGTGAATGTTGTCTGTCTATCCGTGTTGGCCCTGCGATGAGGTGGCGACTTGTACCCCGCCTACCGCCCGAATGCAGCTGAGATAGGCTCCAGCACCCCCAGCGACCCCGAAAGGGACAAGCGGTAGAAAATGGTTGGGATGGATGGGTCTATAAGTAGCTAAGCTACAAGAAAAGCTACTCATTAAAAAAGTAGCTAAGCTACTGGAAAATGTACATAGCGTAGGTACATGCAGCTTGTTACTGCCCATCACTGCCTGGCTGGGAGTAGAAACATGTCCGCTGGAATAAACAACTGATACTGAAGCCATTGCACTACCAGGAATTGCAAACAATTCAGCTAAAATGTCCGTTTTTATTCCCTTAGTGCAAGTCTTAGTCAACAACATAATTTACCTTTTAATTTAAACCCTTTTGGCACTGGGGAACAAGGGTTGGCACTTTTGTGACTTTTGCGCTACATCAAATACTTTTTTGTGGACTTTTTGAATCTGCACTGCAACCACATTATTTACCCATTGTGGGATTTAAAAAAAATGTCTATCCTATCCTAACGTTAGCGATCATTGAATGTTAAGCATATCTTAATATGACTATCAATCAATCAATCAATCAATCGATGTTTATTTATATAGCCCTAAATCACAAGTGTCTCAAAGGGCTGCACAAGCCACAACGACATCCTCGGTACAGAGCCCACATAAGGGCAAGGAAAAACTCACCCCAGTGGGACGTCGATGTGAATGACTATGAGAAACCTTGGAGAGGACCGCATATGTGGGTGACCCCCCTCCTCTAGGGGAGACTGAATGCAATGGATGTCGAGTGGGTCTGACATAATATTGTGAGAGTCTAGTCCATAGTGGATCCAACATAATAGTAACAGTCCAGTCCATAGTGGGGCCAGCAGGACACCATCCCGAGCGGAGACGGGTCAGCAGTGCAGAGATGTTCCCAACCGATGCACAGGCGAACGGTCCACCCCGGGTCCCGACTCTGGACAGCCAGCACTTCATTCATGTCCACCAGACCTGTGTGTCTCCCCCTCCACAAGGGAGAGTGGGGAGCAGAGAAGAAAGGAAAAGAAACGGCAGATCAACTGGTCCAAATAAGGGTGGCTATTTAAAGGCTAGAGTATACAAATGAGTTTTAAGATGGGACTTAAATGCTTCTACTGAGGTAGCATCTCTAACTGTTACCGGGAGGGCATTCCAGAGTACTGGAGCCCAAATAGAAAACGCTCTATAGCCCGCAGACTTTTTTTGGGCTCTGGGAATCACTAATAAGCCGGAGTTCTTTGAACGCAGATTTCTTGCCGGGACATATGGTACAATACAATCGGCAAGAAAGGATGGAGAATATATATATATATATATATATATATTTTTTTGGAGTCAGTATAGGCGTAATATGATCAAACTTTCTTGTTCTTGTCAAAAGTCTAGCAGCCGCATTTTGTACCAACTGTAATCTTTTAATGCTAGACATATAAGACCCGAAAATAATACGCTACAGTAATCGAGACCAGACGTAACGAACGCATGAATACACTACAATGACTAAAATTTTTTTCATTGCTTCTCTGGAACTGCTTATGTGTAAGTGCACATATTCCCTGCGTGTACGTGTGTACGAGACAGCCGTGTGTGACAGCTTGAAAGCCAGAGTTTTTTATTTTATATTGGAATCATCAAAGTCAAACACATTGAAACACATGTAGTGACATGCAAACACCAGCACACACTCGGGTCAACTTGTAGTTTCAAAGTCCATGTCGTGTGAAAGCAAGTTAACCCTTGAAAGCTGCTTAACAGTTCATACATCAATAAAGTTCTATACACATGAGCCTTGCACATGACAGTAAACCAATGCTTTACGTTTATAATGTGACTGTCATTATGGCTAATTTGTTTTGCAATATTGACTTCTCGCCTTTGATTGCTTTACATGCAACTGAACCGGGCAGCTTGTATTTGTGGTCTGCAGAATTCATTTGCAACTTACCATGTTGTGTGTAATGTGCAGCATTAAATATCCGAACTGCTTGTCATCACATGGTCTTCCCTCTTGGAGCGCTCACACCCAAAGACAAAGTCCTCCTGTCAAACAGAGACAAATACTTGCCACCAGTGTCAGAGAGGCCATCCAAAATCCACTTCAAGAGAGAGATATGCTCTCCTCGTGGCTTTCTTTTGTCCGCACCGTGCCGTGTTGCACTCTCTCCAGCCTCACCCTTCTCCTGACTAATGGATCAGGGTCATTATGACATGGCTGTGCCCACATTCTGTTGCTCAGGTGAAAATTAATATTCCAACTTTGTTGTTCTCACTCAACTGTTGATTGTTCAGGGAACGAGCAACACTCCATGCTGAGGGACATGCAACGAGTGCGTGTCTTTATTGATATATTTTGTACAAAATAGGTTATGTTTAAAAAGTCGTGTGATAATGGAGATGTTGATCAGCTGGCATAAAGGGGCTCAGTTTAAAAGCATAAATGCAAAAGTGACGGAATGTAAATAGGCTGATTAGATAACACACACGTGCCACACACACACACACACACACACACACACACACACACACACACACACACACACACACACACACACACACATGAGTGTAGACTAACAAACAGACATCTAGCAAACAACGCAGTGACCTATGCTCTCTCCACTCAGTCACTGGGAGAAGTGCAAGCCTCAAACTCCATCCATCCATCCATTTTCTACTGCTTGTCCCTCTCGGGATTGCGGAGGGTACTGGAGCCTATCCCGGCTGCATTCAGGTGCAAGGTGGGGTACACCCTGGACAAGTCACAATTTAGTATTTTCTGCCCACACTACGCACATACTACTGCATAAAATAATAAACAATTTGTATTTGTGCAACTACAGATGGATGTTTTTAATACCATTGCTTGGAATTAAATGATGTCACATCCGGCTCATTAAATATGTGTGGTGGTCAAGCCAGCGTCTGTTCTCAAAGGTTCCATTCAGCTCAGGCCTGGACAATTATTTTGACTTGGGAGGCCACATTGAGAGAAAAAATTATGTCTGGGGGCCGGTGTGTATAATATATATATATATATATATATATATATATATATATATATATATATATATATATATATATATATATATATATATATATATATGTATATATATATACATATATATGGGCTTGGAATATTTCTGTGTGGAGTTTGCATGTTCTCCCCATGAATTTATAACTTGACAAATTATTCCATTGCTTAGTTAGATTTTTTTGCAGGAGGATCTAGGTCCCTTGTGTACTAAAAACTTTGCACGCTGCTTGCTGTACAACTGCCATCTTGGCTTGGTTGACCACTGCTTTTTTTCACTTCTGGAAAGAAGCCATGTGATGGAATACAAGTAATACCATAGCATACCATACCAATTGTTTTTATAGACCCCTTCAAAACAGACACAGTTGAGAAACAAAGGGATATACACCGAAAACAAGTACAAATATAGGGATGCATAAAAGCAAAACAATACTAAACCCTTTAACATATAATGTAAAACTAAAGTAAAATGATTAGGAATAAAAGCATCAGATAAAAAATGTTCTTCAAAACAATGAGTCAAATAAATTTCAATGTGATAATCACAAGGAGGTGTATGTTCTGAAATTCTGTTTCCATTCCCGTGCTGCATTGATGATAATCAACGGAGTACTGCATGGATTTAGCTCAACTTCTTATAGCTTCTTATAGCTGACGTTAAGTTGTTTCGTTTTTAGACAGCAAACTGCTGCACTCCATTTTGGCTTCAATTGCATCGAGCGCCATTGTCGTAATTTTTGGTCTATAAGCCACTACATAATTTCTACGCTTTACACAATTCTGCAGCTAACTCATGTCAACTGTTTTTCTGGGTTCACCAGCTTCAAATGCTGCCAATAAATTTAGCCTTGTCACACCAGACCAATGACATTGCCGAACGGGTTGCAGTGGGCCAACTAAATTGTTCACATTAAATCAAACGCACTCACACAACCATTAAGTCAGCCATTTAGTGTTTTACGGACTCACCCTCGTTATGGAGAAGAAAAAATGCACAAGACGCAGCCCCAAAGCCGAAAAAAATCTACCTTACCATTGAAAAAGGAAGAAGCCGCCGCACGGAACGGAAATCCACCACCACTAATGGGCCCTGAAAGGCCGGACCGCCGCGAGCCGAAAAATAAAACTTCAGTGGCTTCAGCGTGCAGGAAGAGGACAAAGACAGCACTCTTCAGTAGGCTACTGTATGCCGTGTTACAGGCACCGTCTTTTTTTAAATTTGTGAATGAACACAAGTGTCTGTGTAAATATTTCATGTTTCAATGTGTACACTTGTGGCTTATAGACTCATGCGGCCAATATATGGACAAAATAAAATTTGGTCAAACATTAAGTGGGTGCACTACCATGGACGACAGTAATAGAGATGTAATTTGGATTCTTATTCTCGTAGCGGTGTTTATGCCACACACTTTTAGTCAGCAATATACCTTTGAGTGGTGCACGAGACATAACTTCTTTGATTTTTTGTTTTGTTTTACTTGTTTGGGATTTATATTGTCGGGTCGAGACCAACTTGCTCTTATCTCACATCTCACTGCTGATTGGTCAACTGCTGTGTGCTGTCAGTGTCACCAAGAAGGCAATGCCAGAAAGCCAATCAGTGGGCATGTGGGTGGTCTAAAAGGACAGGCTTCAGAATGAGCAGCGGTTCTCCACCTGGCACAAATGTTTGACTTGTTTCCATTCAATAGCGTGACATTATTTTTGGATGGTAAAAAGTGTAGGAGACAAAAACTGCCTTTGGAAAAAGTGCAGGTGTGCGGCTTGTATTCAGGCGCTATGGCTTAGAAATGACGGTAATCAAGAATCAATATCACACCATGATAATAATGCCTGCACTTACATTAAACTTACAAATATACAAAATCAATGGGAGCAATCTTCTTCAATCATATAAGTTGCATCACATGGCAATTGTACTTAATAATTCTTCATAATAACTGTACGTTTTTGTGAAAAAGACTTTACCACTTATTTTTCAACGTCTTAACTACTTTTCATGCATTTTCATATGAAGCATGTTTCCATCCAGGAGTAATGGATAAATACCTATTAGTGTCATGCCTGGTAAAATGCATGTGGAAACAATGACAGACTGCATTAATGAGGCCACTATGTTTCCTTTTCTATTTAATGTAGTTGCTGTTTCAGATGTACTCTTCTATTACATATAATAAAAAAATAAATGAGACATAGCGGACATATTATATTACAAACTTATTTTTTGGCTCTTCCTCATCCTCCACTGAACTTGGTGGTTTGATTCCTTCTTTCTTCTCCGTGCACATCTCTGCTCGCTAGGCATCATCAATAACTTCAGCCAGCACAAAAGCAGCTAATTTAGCTCTGCCACTTTCTTCTGTCATGACTAATGAGCTCTCCATTCGTTTGTGTATTAGTCTCGCTCTGCTGTGGACTTACCCCAGGGAACGGGCCACTGCTGTGCAGGTAAGCCCAAACAGATGACAGGGCAACAGCGTGGAAATGGAAACAATAGGCTCCTAGTTGAGAATTCTGTTTAATCCAAAAAAAATCAAAAACACAATACCCCGGGAGGGAGAAGTGGTAGAAAATGGATGGATGGATAGAAATGTGTGTGTGTGTGTGTGTTTGTTTGATTGATTGATTGAAACTTTTATTGATTGAAACCTTTATTAGTAGGTTGCACTGTTCAGTACATATTCCGTACAATTGACCACTAAATGGTAACACCCGAATACGTTTTTCAACTTGTTTAAGACGGGGTCCACGTAAATCAATTCATGGTACAAATATATACTATCATCATAATACAGTGTGTGTGTGTGTGTGTGTGTGTGTTGTTTGAATTGGCAACATTGCACCGACATTGGGACCGATATGTTGCATGATTCACCGATAAAAGTAAGGAACATGTGCACAATTGCACTTTCTCGTCTCAATGTTAGCAACATGGAAAACATTTGAACCACAATACATTTTCCATGGCCAGTGCCCTCATTTTCTGGCTATTTTGTAGTTTTTAGGTGGGAAAAAGGCAAATAAAAACACAATAAACCTGCAAAAACAATGTGTTCCAACAGTGTGAGACTGGCAAACAGTAAATAAATTGTTATTTACAAGCAGTATGTCAGTCAGCCTCACTCCCTTGCAGCATTATTACTAAATGTGCCATGTGCATTCCGTTTATTGCATTTCTGCCATTAAGGAGCGCACAATGGGGAAGTCATGCAAACGACACTAAATTCCACTCGACTGCAATGTCATCCTGGTCTTGTTACTGCATAAGAATGAGCATTATGGAGAAGGAACATTATCAGAAGTAACACTGAAATTCCTCCCATGAGCATCATGCCTGACTATTTTGTTAGTGTTTAATAAAACTAATTAGAGGCAGATGACAGATACATTAACCTATATATATTTTAATTGGGAAAGGCTAAAATTTGGTGTCCCCACATGGTTACAGCTGCAAAAGCATGTAACAAGACAAGGTGAAAAGGGAGCCATACAGGCTCACATACTTACAGTACAGCAGTCTTATGGCTGTGTTGAACACACGTCAAATGAAAAGTAGGAGACCTCTGAACTGAGATAAAGTGCAATGAAAGCCTGCTGATTGTATGATGGCCCTGCAACACGACAGGCTTAGATAAAAAGTCACTTTATGGCTGTGGGATCAGTTTGCATGGAACACTGGGTTCATTTTTACACACAAAAACAACTTCAGCTTGGACAGTCTAATATCATAATCAACATAAAGTGCATTTGCAAATATTACATATTGTTAGGTAAGGGGGTTGCATAGTGGAATACTGGTTATCACACTGTACAAAATTACCACAGCATTTATTCAGTCAAATAGTTTAATCATATTCCTTTGCAATGTCACAACAAATCACTTGTCTCTTTCGGGGTTCCGTAGACTACATTGCACACTGTAGTACAGTAAACGGTGGTATGCTGTTAAACCGAGAGAGTAAATAACTATAATATTACAATAGTGAAATTACAGCATATAGTTGTAATTTTGTTTTAATAAACCATACCCCTACAACTGTGAAGTTCCAGCATTTAGTGGTAACTTTATTGTAATTTGTCGTAAAATCACAGGTCTGTAGTTACACTAAATTACTGTAAATGTTACTTTCACAGTAACTGTAAATGTTACTGTGGAAGTAATGCAAGTAATTTGCTAAGAATTTACAAAGACAATGTTTACAGTGCACCTCACAATCAGGAGATCCAATTGCAAATCTCCAATGGAACATGTATGTGTGGACTTTACATGTTCTCCCTGTGCTCGTGTGGCTTTTCTCCAGGTACTCCCAAAACATGCATGTTAGAGTTCATGTGTAGTGCTTGTATGTTTTTATATGCCCTCTGTGCTGAACAGCCATCCATCTATCCATTTTCTACAGCTTGTCCCTTTCGGGGTCGCGGGGGGTGCTGGAGTCTATCCCAGCTGCACTTGGGCGGTAGGCGGGGTACACCCTGGACAAGTCGCAGGGCCAACACAGACAGACAGACAACATTCACACACTAGGGCCAATTTAGTGTTGCCAATCAACCTATCCCCAGGTGCATGTCTTTGGAGGTGGGAGGAAGCCGGAGTACCCGGAGGGAACCCACGCAGTCACGGGGGAGAACATGCAAACTCCACACAGAGCCTATAGGATCGAACCCAGGACCTTTGTATTGTGAGGCACACATACTAACCCCTGTGCTGATCATCTGGGATATAATCACGATCATTTGTGAGTCTAATAAAAACAAATGAAATAGATTATAATATGTCAAAAATGTTTTCCCTTCTTAAGGATGAATGTGTGAAATTGATTTGATTTACAAAAGTGTTAATACCTAACGTGTCCAAAGGGTGGCAGTGTTGAGTTTTATAATGGTGCGCAAAGAATCATCCTCTTAAATTAACCTATTTTCTTTTCTAGTCACTTTCTCACTTATAAACTGTAATAAATGCAGTAATCACTCAGGCATCTGTGCCACATTTATGTTTTAAGACGTTATTAGTGGCAACGTTGTAAATGAAAAGTATATTGGCATGGACTGCATTTATTTAGGCAACAATTTGAATAACATGAAACAAATATGTTTATCTTATTTTCCATATTGTACTGCAATGCAAGAGTTTGTTTCTCAGCTGAGTGTCAGCTGACGGCCTTTGACAGTTGACATGGGAAGAGGGGGGGAAAAAGTTAGGTTTGTGCAGCCGACTAATATGCTAATTAGCTGACGGAGTGTGCGACCCCATTGGCTCCTCGTCCGAGACAATTTCCCACTTGCAGCGTGACGTCATGTGCGCTCTAAAGCTCTTAAACTGCCGTGTGACGCGTGTTGGGCGAAAAGCGCTCCCGCGTCCGCTTCTCTCGCCTGTCCGCTCGTCCGCTCCCGGTGGCTGCAACTGTGTGGCGATGTCTCCGTGAGAGGAAAAAAAAAAAAAAAAAAAAGTTGTGTTAAATGTTTGAAATACAACACGCACGCCGAGAAGGGGACTCCGCTCCTTGTGTGCGCGGCACCGGCCGGCGTGTGTGCGCGACAGACTCCGCCGAGCAGGGCCAAAGTAGTCCAGGACGCAGAGAAACTCTTCTTTTAGAAGAAAAAAAAACACCAAAAAGCAAAGTAATTCAAGCTGGCTCACGTTCTCGCCACCCAGCCCGGCGTGACAGCTGCTCCTCAGCCCGCGTGGAGGACTGTGAGCAGCAGCAAGAGGATGGCATCAGAGCTGGCAATGAGCAACTCCGACCTGCCCACCAGTCCCCTGGCCATGGAATATGTTAATGACTTCGATCTGATGAAGTTTGAAGTGAAAAAGGAGCCGCTGGAGCCCGATCGCAACATCAGCCAGTGCAGCCGCCTCATCGCCGGGGGATCCTTGTCTTCCACGCCGATGAGCACGCCCTGCAGCTCGGTGCCCCCGTCCCCGAGCTTCTCGGCGCCCAGCCCGGGCTCGGGGAGCGAGCAGAAGACGCACATAGAGGACTTCTACTGGATGTCCGGTTACCAACAGCAGCTCAATCCAGAGGCGCTGGGCTTCAGCCCGGAGGACGCGGTCGAGGCGCTCATTAACAGCAGCCACCAGCTCCAGTCGTTCGATGGCTACGCCAGGGGGCAACAGTTCGGGGGCGCAGCCGGCGCGGGAGGCGCCATGGCCGGGGAGGAGATGGGCTCCGCCGCGGCGGTGGTGTCGGCGGTCATCGCCGCCGCTGCCGCTCAGAACGGCGCTCAGCACCACCACCACCATCACCACCACCACAGCGGGGCGAACGCGGGCGGCGGCCACCACCACCACCACCCGTCGCCGGGCGTCCAGTCCAACGGCGCGTCCGGCACCAACCACCCGCACATGCGCCTGGACGACCGCTTCTCCGACGAGCAGCTGGTCACCATGTCCGTGCGGGAGCTCAACCGGCAGCTGCGCGGGGTCAGCAAGGAAGAAGTGATCCGGCTCAAGCAGAAGCGGAGGACCCTCAAGAACCGGGGCTACGCGCAGTCGTGCCGCTACAAGCGCGTCCAGCAGCGGCACGTCCTGGAGGGCGAGAAGACGCAACTGGTGCAGCAGGTGGAGCACCTCAAGCAGGAGATCTCCAGGCTGGTCCGGGAGAGGGACGCGTACAAAGAAAAGTATGAGAAGCTCATCGGCAACGGCTTCAGAGAAAGTGGCTCCAGCAGTGACAACAACCCTTCGTCCCCGGAGTTTTTCATGTGAGTCTCCACATATTCGTGCAAAAAAAAGAGAAACAAACAAAAAGAGTTGACAAGTTGCAGCCCTTTTTAAAAAAAAACAAACTTTTTTTCATTCTCCATTCGATAAGAACTCATTTGTCAACTTTTTGTTTCATTTTACACCGTTTCAAACAAACTGCAATTTAAATGTGGATATGCTTTTTTTTTTTTTTTTTTTTACATCTATTAGAACTCTCACTTAGTCTACTTTTTCATCATTTTTGTCACAATTTCTCACCCATTGCAGTTCAGCAGAAGAAGTGCATGCATGCACTTAACTTGCCCTTTTTTAAAAGTTTGAAATCAGTGTGCAAAATGCATTCATTGACATTTTATTTTGGAGGATTGCCAGCCATTTCATGCATTTGCTTGCTTAAAAGACTTTTTATTTCCCTCAAGAGGTATTGAACTATCCTGCATGCTGGACATGTGTATGTTTTATATTGCTGTTTTTATTTCTTATATTGTCTTTTTGTTTCTTACTTTGTGGGATGACTCCAGCAAGCATGTCATTCATACTTCATTTATGCCTCCTCACTTTTTTGGGACAGCTATACAAAAAAGTGACAGGACTTTCCCACCTGTGTACAGTGCGACTGCGTTTCAGCTGTGTTGAAGTGCACCACCGACATCCCACCGCCTTTAGCCTGCAGTGAATATGATGGAAGTTGATCGGCGGGGATCCTTGTTGAAAAGGAAAAAAAAAGGAAATACCCTTTGTTTTTGTTTTTCTGTTGTTGTTGTTTTTTTTTACTGTTATTTAAATATATTCCCACTGTACATTTGACAGCATTTGATTTTGAAAGCTTAATATAAGTACAACGTTTTATAAATGTAAATGGAAAAACAAACCCCCAAAAAGTGCCACAAATACAGTTGACAAGGACGTGATTTGAAGTGACTGGTTCAGCTCCAGTGGATGCAGTGAGCAGGATTATATATTGCATGTGCAGCACTGCACAGCCAATATTGACACAAATTAAATACAAATAAAAACATCTCAGACTGTTAAACAGTGATGCTTTTCCTTGTTGAAGCATTTGGACTGAAGTGCACTCAACATTCTCGCCTGTCTTCATGAGGCAGGGAGTTCAGGACAACTATTTTCCACACTTATTAAAGTTATTTGGCCCGTGTCAGGTATTTCGTAAGATGCAATACTTTTATCATCACTTCAGGAAAAAAAAACTGATGTGTTGACTTCAAAGAAAATTTGCTGAGCAATAACAATTCTTATAAGTAATAATGTCTGGACATTGTTAGAAGGTCAGGGATTGATACCCTGCATGTATAAATGGGAAAAAAAAGAGGGAGCTCCTTTTGCTTCTTGAGAATATGTGAATTAATCTTCGTACATACATCTAAATATATATATTTTGCTGTGCAAAATGATTTCACTCACTAACCATATGTGATGTTCATATGTTCTCGTTTTGTCATTTCATACAATTAAATGATATGCAATAAATGTATAATTGCCTTCAATAAGTTTCTCACTTTTCTTTTATTTATTCTCAGGATTGTGATCCAAACATTACAAAAACAAAGCAAAACAAAAAAAACACTTATTTTTTTCTCATGCATTGTTTTCCCCCAAGACCACCCAATACTATGGTTTCAGAAATTGGTATTCACCCCAAATTACAATACAACAAAATTGGCACACTATGTTGAGACACAATATTAGAAGCTGCATGTAAAGACGGTCAATACACACGCAGCACAACCACACACCACACAGAATATACAGCTTCTATTGTTGTTATACACAACCATAGTAACACTAAACTATGCCATTTTTGGTCTGCAAATGAAACTAAATAATGAACAACAATCAGGGGAATGATAATATATTGCTATATTATATTGATGTATTATTATTATTTTGATGTGCTTGTCTGTAGAGAGTGTGTGACTAAACATTTTTTATAATGTGAGCGTGAATGTATGTCCATAGTCGTGCACATGGGTGCCGTTCCCAACATGATGTGATAGGTCCATGTTGCCCCCCCTCACCCCTCACATCCTCACATGTCACATTGCATGTCGCTTGATCTGTTGTCAGGTTCTTTTGGACAGTGTGTGCTCACACTTTGTTATTTGTGGAGCGTTCTACTGCATCCTGTTTGTCAGAGGGCCTGCATGGATGTTGGCTCAGAGCAGAGCTGGGAGGGCACACTCATGTCAGGCATGTGACGAGCGGGCGCTGCAGAAGGTGCCAGTGCAGCAGAAGAAACCCGATCGTGTAATTTGGTCGGTTTTTGGACGGTGCCTTTGGATTTCTTTAAAAATTTCTTCTAAACTCTCGCTAAAAAAGAGCTACTTTTTAAACACTAAATCAGGGTCTCAAGGGTATGTTTTTCCTTTGGCCCAGTACAAATACATTGATTAAAAATAGTGTCAGCATACATCGAAAGCTTCTGAGGACAAACTGAGACCAACCTTTTGATGCAACTTTGACACTTTATGAACAACCCCGAACAAAATGCACTTTTTACAGTGCATCTGTCTAAAGCTGCATGGTCTTTGTGTACCCTCTAAGTTGAATATCATAACTAAAATGCATGGTGACTCCCACTAGTAGGACTGTGCTACCCATTGGGTCATTTAGGTACCCATGGCCGTCTTATTGCAGTGATTTCCTCGGAGGTGCTTGCTGTTTTGCGACTGAGGGGAGAGACTGAGACAATAGTTGGGCTTGTGCTGAATTAAATGATTTTGCTGATGATTAATAGTAGCGTGGCTCACTAGCTCCTGCGATGTAGGGATGATAAATCGAGAGCGCAGCTCCGTGCAGCTGTGCCACTGTCGCGTCTTTGCATGCGTGCGCACACCACCCAATTCACAGCCAAGCCTTCTTCCAAAATGTATCTAATTGCATCTATCTGTTCTGAGCTTTGGTGCAGCTATTTTCACATTTCACTAAAACAGTATGTATTGAAGAATGTCAGGATTTATGCTCTCTTATACACCCATTCAGAGGCTATGTTTGTGATTTCAAAGAAAGGACTTTAATAGCTTTTATAGCCATGTGGTGGAGGTTTTTACTGGTATGTAAAACATGTAAATCTGTTTTTTGGTCAACATATCTTGTTTCAACTCGCAAGCATATTTTGATTGTTTTCTTGTTTGGCAAACATCAGTTCGAGGAAAAATAATAACAAACTCCCATGCTTTGTAGAAGTACACACAAACAATACTGTAAGTGGATATCCATTGTTCTGCTTCATGCGATTGTGGCAGTGATGTGCCAAAAGACACGGATCTAGTGTACAAAAAAAGTCCCCATGCCACAGAGTTGTTAACAAAGAGTGACATGTGTCCGTCTCCCAGAGATGTGCTCCTCTAACAAGTTAACGTGTTTACTTTGGCACCTTGCCATGCAGCTTGTGACCAACATGTCAGTTTGAAGTAGCCTAATTCAACAGGCGGAACTCGGGCCAAGTCCGTCTCGTTGATTCGCGAGGTTTTGCATGAAGAAAGCGCCTGTAAAATGTCAATTAATGAACTTCATATTACATTTTACTGCAAAAGTATTCCTAGCCCCTTCCTGCTCTGTTATTGCTCCCAAGCTCTGGAACGACCTACCTCTGAGTGTTAGACACGCCTCCTCTCTTCCTGTTTTTAAATCTCTCTTAAAAACATACTTTTATTCCATGGCTTTTAACACTGAGTGATATCCATCCTGCAATGGCGCCCCATAATACACCTGCTGTGAACCTGTTTTTATGTTTTTATGTTTTTATTTATTCTATTTTATTTATTTATTTTTTTATCGTGTTCTGTTTGTGTTGTGTTGTGTTTGCTCGGTACTCGTATTATCTTTTAACCTGCCCATTGTACAGCACTTTGGCTACCCCTGTGGTAAATTTTAAATGTGCTTTATAAATAAAGTTGATTTGATTTGATAAGAATATAACAGCAAACGTCTTTTGCATGGAATAATTTTAGTGCGAAAAATGCGTCAAATTAAATTCAAGTTTGATCGAAAACATTTTGTAAATCGGTATTAATAAATAAAGTGTGAAACATTTTGTAGATACAATTCTGCTTAGGGCACCAATTTAGCCTGCTTTTGAAACATTTTTTTTAAATTATTTTTGCACACGTCAAACAATCAGCAAATAAGGCAACACTGCTTTTACATAAAGCTGGTCTCTGACTGATAAATACCTCATTTATGTTTGCAATCACGCCTGTGCATTTTTGTTGACAACAATGTCTTTGCGCAAGGCTTGCTGCTTACTAACTCTCAGCCATTAGTCTTGTGCTGTTAAATAGACAATCTTTGTTAGTAAGAAGGAATTGTGGCCCGCTGTACAGTTTACAGTTAAATACCAGATCTAAGTATTTGTTTACATTTTTTCAACACATTGATTCGTATGCGAGCGTCTGCACTCCGCACACACAACTTGTCCACGAGCGTAAACGGTGCGTGTTTGTCAACTAATGTGTGTGCGCATATCTGCTTGTCATCATCTGGAGAGGAAGACGAGTTGGGGTCAGAAGTGACGGCACGCAGGGTTGCTCTCAAAGTCATTAGAGTAATCCCTGCCCTGGGGATTCCACGCTCATTTCCTCTGCCCAGAGCTCACCAAATGAGATGGACGAGCACACATCCGACATGCCGCAGAACCGAAGTCAATTCTAGATGATTCACTTGTCGTCTCCCACCCATTTCCCGTCTTAAACAGCTATGCTTTTTATTGGCCTTCAATGCAACACAAGTAAAAACACCAGCCTAATGTATGTTTGTGTAACAGTATATCTTTGAAAGTTGGAATATAACTTTGCTGTAGTTGGGTTGCTGGTTTATAGTAGACAGCCTTTTTGGAATGTGGCTTGTGATTGGAAAGAAGTGTATGGTTGGTTAGTTAGTTTTATGTCCCTAACTAAAAAATTGTTTTTATTATTCCATTGTCCTCAAATGGCTCAAAGCTAAGGGTAGTTATGAGTAAATGACGCCTCAGTGAGTGTATGGCACACTCACTGGCTGTATTGACACTGCACTGATACGTGTTTCGTAATGGCCAACAGCCATCTATTTATAGTTAGCAAATATATTTGTTTGAGTTGTGCTTTAAATAAATAACTGTGCAGAAAGGAATGTGAAACGTACAACTCTGGTCAATGAGTCAAATAGTAAACAGAACAAAAAAGAACATTTACCTATAAAATAAACTTGAATCCAGATTTTGGAATTTTTCTCCGTCCCATTAAGATTAACGATGGCAACAAAATCTGATGTCAAACACGGCAAACCCCTCCTCCGACTTAATTTAGTACGAGCTGTGAGCTGAAAGAGGTGTTTCCTGATAAACACAGTTTGGCGATTCATAGTCGGATGACACAACAGTTGTATCGGTCGCAGGTTTTTTTTCTTCCTTATAGTGGATACACACATCGAGGGACAAATTATCACTTTGTATGTTTCATAACGCATCGATGCTTCAGTACCGTTTCACCCATTAGACCAGGGGTAGAGAACCTATGGCTCTAGAGCCAGATGTGGCTCTTTTGATGACTGCATCTGGCTCTCAGATAAATCTTACCTGACATTGCTTAAAATGATAAGCAATGAATAATTCCGCTGGTAATCAGTGTTAAAAATAACATTCAAAATATAAAACATTCTAATGCATTTTAATCCATCCATCCGTTTCCTACCGCACCTGTTCAAGAAGTCGCATTATTGGTAAGAAGTATTTTATTTATTATTGGTTAGCTTCAGAATAACAATGTTATTAAAAAGAATAAGAGACTTATTACACCCTACAAATATTGGTCTTACTTAAAAATGCACACATTTAGTTGTATTCTGTGTTAAAAAAATATGATATGGCTCTCACGGAAATACATTTTAAAATCTTTGGCTTTCATGGCTCTCTCAGCCAAAAAGGTTCCCGACCCCTGCCTTAGACAATGGAGTGTGGGCACTGTTGTGGATGACCACAATGTACTCTACCAGACAAAAAAAAAACGGTCATTTTGCAGCACAATCGTATAGTCATTCTCTTATAAATGCAATTTAGTAATTTTGTATTACAGATAAAAATGTGATTTGTGCTCTGCATGAAAATAAACAAATACATTAATAAAATACTAGCGTTGCCAAAGGATATTTAAAAAAAAACAACAGATTAATCACACTTTTGAATTTGGATTCATCACGATAAATCACTGTCAAGACGTGGACTATGGAGTGGTTGTTTTCCAGAGATGCAAGTGAACTTGGACCGGACATGGCGGGAGGGTATTGACATCTTTTATTTTTACACTAACAAAAAGAAACTAAACAAAAGGCGCTCACTGCGGAGGTACAAAACATGGCTATGAAAATAAAACACTCGCACAAAGGCAGAACTATGGAAAAAAACAAAACTTGCAAACTATGGCCTGAATAAAAAAAACTTACTTGGAACGAGAAAAGGACATGAAAAAGAGCAGCATGGATATCAACAAGGGTGTGTAGAGGGTGATGTCGCCAGAAAGACAGCCTGGCAACTCAAAGCTTAAATAATAGTGACATGATTAGTGAAAGCAGGTGTGTGACTCAAAATGTGAAAACGTGAGACAGGTGCGTGACATGAGGATGTGAACCAGGTGAAACTAATGGTTGCTATGGTGACAAAGCAAGGGAGTAAAACCAGGAACTAAAAAGTGTCCGAAAACCAAGCAAAACATAACTAAACAAAACATGATCACAGACATGACAATCACAGGTTGTTAATCTAAAAAAAAAGACCCCAATATTTGGACACAATTGCAATTCTATTGTCAGAATGTCATCCAGGAAATGTTTTAAAGTGTTTTACTTGAATGGATATATGTTTATTTGCTCAAAATGTGGCAACAGTTGTATCTAAAGTCCAGTCAGTGTGTATTTTGGTGTGAAATGTGCCAGTGAGTACACCCGTCAGAGTCTGCTCACTCATTTTTGACACATGCATTGACCCGATACAGTGGGAAGTCGCACAGTTTACCTGACAAATGAAACGTGACAAATTGGGGGGTTTGCACTTTTGCAACCAGATGGCAGTAGATTGTTGTATATCTTAAAATGTGTTTTGTGGCAATTCCAACTTTGACCACAGCATCAGTTGCTATGTAGAGTGGCGAAGTGACAGGGCCATATGAATCCCTCCCCTACTGTAACAACCCGCGCCACCTTTCAGGTAACCGGGTAAAGAAGTGTGTACAGTCAAAATAAATTGCATGATTAATGCAAGCATTTTTGGGATTAATCACAAGTTACTACTTATTTTTGACAGCCCAAAAATGACTAAAAACACTTGGAACATTTGACTAAATTTCCTAAAACTATAATATTAAAACAATTGTTAAAAATGGGTAATAAATCAATTAGTAGAGTGATGAATTTCCACGTCAGTGTGGTATTGAGCAAGATACTGCTGCCTGTTTCAGTAGTGCCATACATTGCTGATGGCGTGTCTTCCCTACGCAACTAACTAGTTTAGACCAGGGGTCACCAACGCGATGCCCGCGGGCACCAGGTCGCCCGTAAGGACCAGATGAGTCGCCCGCTGGCCTGTTCTAAAAATAGCTCAAATAGCAGCACTTACCAGTGAGCTGCCTCTATTTTTTTAATTTTATTTATTTACTAGCAAGCTGGTCTCGCTTTGCTCGACATTTTTAATTCTAAGAATGACAAAACTCAAATAGAATTTGAAAATCCAAGAAAATATTTGAAAGACTTGGTCTTCACTTGTTTAAATAAATTCATTTATTCTTTTACTTTGCTTCTTATAACTTTCAGAAAGACAATTTTAGAGAAAAAATACAACCTTAAGAATGATTTTAGGATTTTTAAACACATATACCTTTTAAATTCCTTCCTCTTCTTTCCTGACCATTTAAATAAATGTTCAAGTAATTTTTTTTTTTTTTATTGTAAAGAATAATAAATAATTTTTAATTTAATTCTTCATTTTAGATTCTGTTTTTTTGACGAAGAATATTTGTGAAATATTTCTTCAAACTTATTATGATTAAAATTAAAAAATTATTATTCTGGCTCATCTAGAAAATCTGTAGAATCAAATTTAAATCTTATTTCAAAGTATTTTGAATTTCTTTTAAAATAAATATCATTAATTATTAATAATAACATAGAGTTAAAGGTAAATTGAGCAAATTGGCTATTTCTGGCAATTTATTTAAGTGTGTATCAAACTGGTAGCCCTTTGAATTAATCAGTACCCAAGAAGTAGCTCTTGGTTTCAAAAAGGTTGGTGACCCCTGGTTTAGACTGACTCAACAGAACCACTGCTGGTAGAAAGTGAAGTAGCATATTCCACGTTCCTTAGTTTTTTAATGTGCTTTGTTAATTGTTTCACACAATTTAAATAACTCCCAATATTTGAAACACATACATGTCGTGATGCACGTCTTAAATATGCATAGTTAGACTACGAAATGTCTCAAATGGCGGCTAGTCTTTACACGTTCATAGCAGATGAAGAAGATAACAAAAATCCTGTCTTCTGTCATTCTATATGAGCCAGATTGAACGTGGAAACACTAAACTCCTTTAGAATTAAACTGACATCAGGGATCCATTAAGGTGCTTATTCAATCCGAGAATGCGATTTCTTTAAATGTTCTCTTTTTTTTCTTCTTCCTGCCTACAGAGGGAAGTCACAGTGTGCTTCAAATAGACATTAAGCGGATACGTGTGGTGTCATTAGAGAGTTGTCCTTGAAAGACTGGCTGCAGGTTATGTTGGTAATGAGGTGCTCGGGACCTGCTGTGGTAATTTTATATGTCTGTAAATGGACCCAGACCAAGAGACGGGTGACTTAAATAAATGCAACACCATCCCTCAGCATATGCACATAACAGTGAATTGGTTTAAACAATTTTTTTTTATTATCATTGTTTTAATGGCAAATATGTTTTATAACAAAAAATGAAGCTAATTAAGAGGCCTCGGTTTGTACACAATTTGTAAAAGAGATTTATGTGGCACTTATTTGAAAATGCAATGATTTAAACTTTCCTTTAGCGCCGTCTATTTCCCTCTATGGGCCTGTTTGGCATCCCAGCACAGGGAGCTGAGATCTAAGCGAAGATTTCCCCCATAACATTTATTGAGCGTCTGAGGATCCCTGAACACACCTGCTCTCCTACTTTGAATTGTGCTTTTAGAAAATAGAAAATGGGGGGCAGGGGGTGTGAAAATGAAAGTGTCTCTTGTGAAGTGTCAGCGCAAAGACCAGAAATGCCAAGCGTCACAGTTCATTTGTTCGTGTGATAAATTGGAGTCCCTTTTTAAAATAATTAATTGTATAATTTAACGAGTTGAGCAGGTAAAAAAAAATAATTATATTTTGTCTTCTGTGTGCAGCGACACACTGCGTGCTTAGATATTCTGTCCCTGGTGGTTACAGTGTTTTGATGCATGGGGATCTGCCTATAAAGTCTATTTACATGCAAATTTTTACATTTCCCTTTGCATCAAACACTTACAGTGATGCATGTACTGTATTCCACCAGTCAGACAAGGTGAGAGTGAATCTCTCTCTCGGAGTGGAACTGTTTGTGCATTTGTTGTGTGTTTGACAGAGAATGACACATGCTGGAGGGAACAGAGGAAATGGTACAGTGTGTTTTACCTTCGTCCTCATTTATCGTCTCGTGTTTTTTCTCTTCAATCTTATCCGCTCCTCTAGGTCATCCAGAAAATTCCTCCATCTGTGATTTCAAGCCCCATTCCTCCGTGCCCTTGGCTTCCAGAGGTAAAGAAAAATATAAAGTATTTCAGTCTTCTTTTTTTACACTGTACAGTAGAGTCCTGTGAAGCAATGATGCCAGATATAGTTGTACTATCCTCTCTTACAATTGATAAGTTTAGTTATATAGTCAACTATTTCAGTGGATTTAACTATATGTGTACAATAGCTCACTAAAGAGTCTGTTCAGAATATTCTAGTAAAGAGATTCTCAAACTGTGGTACGAGTACCACTACTGGTACGCAGACTCCATCTAAAGAATCACTTGATTAAAATCGATTATTCTTTTTTTCTATATTCAAACACAATGTTACTGTTCAAACTGCTCGCTGGAGTTATTGTATAGAAATATGGGGAAACAAATACAAATGTGCGCTTCTTTTACTAAGTGTGTTACAAAAAAGATCAATCAGAATAATACATAATGTTAGATATAGAGAACATACAAACCCTTTATTTATTAAATCACAATTATTGAAATTCAACGATTTGGTGCATTTGCAAAAAGCTAAAATTATGTATAAAGCAAACTATAACCTGCTAACCAAGAATGTACAACAATTCTTCTCAACAAAGGAGGAGAAATACAACATAAGAGGATACAAATAATTTAAAACGTTTGTATGCTCGTACAACACTTAAAACCTTTAGCATATCTGTATGTGGAATTAAATTATGGAATGGATTAACCAAATAAATCAAACAAAGCACCAATATGATTCAGTTTAAGAGACTGTTTAAACTCCATGTGTTCACAAAGTACACATAACTATAATTATGATGAACATCTTGAACCCTTTTTTTTATTTTTATTGAGACAAAGATTATTTATGTATTTAATATTTGTTTGCCTACTATGGTATATTATTTATTTATTTGTTCACTGTTCTGTTACAGAGAACAAGGAAATTGGATAAAATTGCTATGGTATGAAAAGGGGTAGGATTAAATAATCTCTGCTTCTTCCTACTCCTTTTCGGACGTGCTGTAATGAAACAACTGGAAATATATGATGCATTACATTGTATTGTATGCATGTTCGAAATAAACTGAAACTGAACTAAACTGAAAGTTACAGTGGCCAAAAATATTAAATTGACTAATAAAACCTCTACCTTGTTTTTAATGGATACTTAGGCCTACTATGCTACTGTATTTTAATGTTGGTCATTATGGTGGTACTTGGAGAGCCAGGTTTTTTCTGAGGTGGTACTTAGTGAAAAAAGTTGGGAGAACCACTGTTCTAGTAAAATTTTTTCTACAAACAATCGTCAACTTTAAGTAGTTGAATATATTGTTGACAGTTTTTAAACCACTCTACATTTATTTCATTTTTTTGTGGGAGAATACAATATTTTAAACAAAGCAGATCCACATCTAAAGGACTTTTGTGGTGTTTGCTTTTGGGCAAGTCGATCCACTTTCATCAAACAATTGCCATTGTTTGAGAAAAGCAGTTTTACCAATGAAAGTTAAAGATGAGCAATTCAGATGCTCTGCCAAAAATGTTTTACTGCGTTGTGCTTCACTTGATTTTCCCGCCAACCTCCAGTGAAGATGCCGTGTCCATTTTCCATCTTGTTTTAATCTTGGGGGAAACCAAAAAGCGCTGTTATGTAATAGCTGTCCTCATAAAAAAACAATAATTAAATTGTCACCCAATTATAAATAAGATATTTGACACATAAATTAGAACCTAATAAGGAAAAATACAATAAGTTCAGTGACATTCTCATCTTAATTCATCTAGAGAGAAGAGCATAAAACAGTTTTATAATCTCACAGTCACAGTTAGAGATGGGTATCCAAATCAGTAATTTTATAGGCACCGGCCGAAGTCTGTCGGTACTACTGGGTACCGATTCACGTAAAATGAAACGGTCTGGTTGCAGACTCGCACAGGTTCAGGCATCAAGCCATCAAGCACTTAGAGTGGACCCGGCCTCTTTGCCTGTAAGTAATGTTACAATTTTCAATGCCAACAAAGCAAGAAGAAGGCACTAGAGAGCAGAGTACAGTATTTTTCGGAGTATAAATCGCTCCGGAGTATAAGTCGCACCAGCTGAAAATGCATAATAAAGAAGGAAAAAAACATATATAAGTCGCATTGGAGTATAAGTCGCATTTTTGGGGGAAATGTATTTGATAAAACCCAACACCAAGAATAGACATTTGAAAGGCAATTTAAAATAAATAAAGAATAGTGAACAACAGGCTGAATAAGTGTACGTTATATGACGCATAAATAACCAACTGAGAACGTGCCTGGTATGTTAACGTAACATATTATGGTAAGAGTAATTCAAATAACTATAACATATAAAACATGCTATACGTTTACCAAACAATCTGTCACTCCCAATCGCTAAATCCCATGAAATCTTATACGTCTAGTCTCTTACGTGAATGAGCTAAATAATATTATTTGATATTTTACAGTAATGTGTTAATAATTTCACACATAAGTCGCTCCCCCGGCCAAACTATGAAAAAAACTGCGACTTATAGTCTAAAAAATACGGTAAGTCTCCACTTTTCAATATGTGCTAGCTTGATGCCAATTTACATTGGATTTGCCATAGACATGCTACTGATTGGCTACAGTGATTTTAGATAGCAATTGCAACACCTTCAGATTTGGTAATAAAAACTACAACTAAGATGCACGTTACAATCAAACATCTGGTGTTTGATGAATACAAAGCTAATAGTAGAAACACTTTGTGGGACTCAACAGAAGAAATGACTGGCTTATTCAACTTAATGGCAAAGACCACTTCCTGGCTAAGGCAACATACCGTAGCCCAGAGCCGTGTGTAGAGGGAGTATGGCCAACTCGGTTTCAGATTTGGTCCCCAACATGGTGCCCTGAAGTCACGAGAAGCCCCTCACGTGACTACAGGGCGCCATGTTGGGTACCAACTCTGAAAGCGAGTTGGCCATAATCTCGCTATACACGGCTCTGGGCTACGGTATGTTGCCCGGAATTGCAACTGCATGCAAAGTTTAGTATATAATACAGTACATTACAGTACTTGCAAACAGGACACAGAAGTGGAAGAAAAAAAGATAAACAATTAGCAGTTATTAACTGTTTTGAACACCGAAAGATGGTACCATGGGGTACATGTATCGATTCCCAGATCCTGGGAATCGGTACCAAATCGATTCAAATATGAAAGGTACCCATCCCTATTTACAGCGTAGGCTATTCACATGTACATGTGCCGTCTGCGGGATTGTGACTAAGCAGTGATCAGTAGCTGGCCTTTCTCCAGTTTTACTTCACTGCAAGAGTTGAGGTAGGACAAAAGCCTTCAAGAACAACAAGGACAAATCTTGTATAGATGAAATGTTTTAAGCGATCCCCTCCCCTTCCACACGTCATCACTGTGAATTAGGTGCCCCCTGCTCGCAACCCAGGCCTAGGGAATATAAACAATGCCAATGGAACGGATGTTAAACGAATTAAAGTGGAAAACCATGAGGATGTCTATCTCAGATGGCCTCGTAAATCTCGGCCCCCTGGCTGCGTCGCTGCACGGTGCCGACGCTGCGCTCTGACAGCCTGCCAGCGGAGCGCGGAGGGGTCGCGTGCAGTGTGGTCTGCTCCATCCCGTTATTAGCGGTTTCAACCATGCAAGAGGCACGTCTTTGTTTTATGCAAAGTATATGAGGAGAGGGGAGGGCCGATGAGCAGTCTGGCCACGTAGCTCCAGGGGGACAAGCTGAATGATGGAGATGGAGAGCCAGGTCTTGGTGTCCTTGCCTGGGGAAAGTGTCCTGAATCTGGCCAGGACTGCATAGGTCGCCACCAAAATCATGGCGAATCTACCTAAAGCTCAAGATTTGATTGTTGAGGAGATTAGGACATGTTAACATCTCTATGAGACTGGCCAATGTGGGTGCAAGTATAGAAACTTCAAGGGTTCACTATTCAAAAAAATGCTGGGGCCCCCATGGGAAATAAGGGACCCTGGATATGCTGACATAGAGAAACCACCAGGTGTGTGTGTTTATATACAGTACATATCAGTGTGTGAAAAAAGGTGTGGGGTATGAGTACAAATATAGAGTGCAGCTGGCTGGCGTAAGTGTGATCACATAAGCATTCTGTAAAGTGCAAACACACCAAACTCACATTAAAGATATAGCTGCAGGAGTCCGATTGCTGCTTTGCCTCACATCACTTGTGTTGCACTTGAACACAGCACGGAAACAAGATGAAGTTAGCAGGCATATATTTTAGCAGGGGCGTCAAACTCATTTTTATCCTGCAAGTGGGGTGGTTGGTTCCCGTGGCCCCGTGCTGGGCGGTGCTGCGGTGGCAAACTTGAGGGGGGCGGGCCCCACCGTGCTTGTGGGGTGGGGGCGGTCTTCCCGTCCGGCTCCGGGGAGTCTCTGGGCCCCTCGCGGCAGGGCGTCCTGCCTTTTTGCCCGCGTGGAGTGTGATGTCTTGCTGGCTTGGGGGCTGGCTGTGTCCCCTGCTTCTCCTGTGCCTTGTCCTCTGATGGGTCTGTCTATGGCCTGCCACTGGCCCTGCCGGGCGGTAGATTCGGCTCTGGGGTTCCTGTCGCTGGCCGGCCTGGCTGTGTGGAGCAGGTGGTTCCCTGTGCACCGCACCTGATGTTTTGGGTTGGGCTCTCTGGGTGGCTGGGGCCGTACTTTTGGCTCCCGTACAAACTGGGAGATAAATATATTGTACATAAAAATTCACAGACATACTCACATACACACAATTAATCATGCATATATACATACATACATATATGCATTCATTAATACTAGAGATGTCCGATGATATCGGGCTGCCGATATTATCGGCCGATAAATGCTTTATAATGTAATATCGGAAATTATCGGTATCGGTTTCAAAAAGTAAAATGTATGACTTTTTAAAACGCCGCTGTGTACACGGACGTAGGGAGCAGTACAGAGTGCTAATAAACCTTAAAGGCACTGCCTTTGCGTGCTGGCCCAGTCACATAATACCAACGGCTTTTCACACACACAAGTGAATGCCAGCATACTTGGTCAA